>NC_092161.1:38312708-38577708 GCF_045791955.1 Oncorhynchus clarkii lewisi
TGCCATTAGTAGATTGCCTGACTGCCTTTGGGGTAAAGTGTGGACACCTATGGATAGGACCGCATTTATCTAATCAATTTGGATAGTGGCTTGATGCTGGGCTGCCTCCCTTTGCAGACCAAGGTCATATAGAAGTCTGTAAAGGACACACAATGGCAGCATTCCAAATGGCAACCTATTCCCAATGTAGTACATTGCTTCTGACCAAGGCCCATAGAGCTCTGGTCAAAAGTAGTGTACTAGTGTAAATAAGAAACACGGCACCATTTGGGACACAGACAATGTACTGCACAGAAACTCTGACAACAAAACATCTGTTTATATGTTAGCCTATGCCATAACATGTTTTGTGTTAATGAGAAAACAAAAAAATATATAATAATAAAAAATGTAAAAATGCATCATACCTTGAACTGTTTTTGTCCCTCCCTCACCACTCTCAGTGGGATTGGTTGAAGTCCAGAAGCATTGGTTGCCCATTACATATAACTAACAGGGTTTGGTTTGAACTGCCATCAGGTAGGCCTAGGTGGTCTGGTGGGTAGGAGCGTTGGGCCAGTAACTGAAAGTTTGCTGGATCGAATCGTACTGCTCCTGAGCAAGGCAGTTAACCCCACTATTCCCTGGGTGCCGATGATGTCGATTAAGGCAGCCCTCCGTATCTCTCTGATTCAGAAGGGTTGGGTTAAATGCGGAAGACACATTTCAGTTGAAGGCATTCAGTAGTGCATCTGACTAAGTATTCCCCAATATTGGTCTCCACTCTCTGACACTCATCTCTCTCTCTCCCTTGCTCGTTTACCTCCTTCATCCAGGTCCAAAGGCTCTCCTCTTCAATCTCGCACTTCAGTGGCGGGCGGCGCTATGTACAGCTGTACATAGTCTATCGGTAAATAGCCCACCCAATTTTACCTACCTCATCCCCATACTGTTTTTATTTATTTAATTTTCTGCTCTTTTGCACACCAATATCTCTACCTGCACATGACCATCTGATCATTTATCACTCCAGTGTTAATCTGCAAAATTGTAATTATTCGCTTACCTCCTCATGCCTTTTGCACACAATGTATATAGACTCTTTTTTTTCTACTGTGTTATTGACTTGTTAATTGTTTACTCCATGTGCAACTCTGTGTTGTCTGTTCACTCTGCTATGCTTTATCTTGGCCAGGTCGCAGTTGTAAATGAGAACTTGTTCTCAACTAGCCTACCTGGTTAAATAAAGATGAAATAAAAATAAAAATAAAAAATGTGATCAGCAAATAGTAGTATAAGACAAATCAGAGGGAGTTGATAACGGCAACAGTGTGTGTCTGATTGTTGCCCCGCTCTGGTGTGTTGGTGTGTGTGTGTGTGTGTGTGTGTGTGTGTGTGTGTGTGTGTGTGTGTGTCCATTTCTCTGAACAGCCTGCTTTTATTGGAATTAACTCTCACTAGTTGATACCACAACATTGCTTATAAAAATAATTATCTCATCAGTATTACATTAAAGCAATACATGCATTGTGTAGTTAGTTTTGTAGTTAGTTACAGACAGAATAACATAAGAGCATTAATTGAAAAAAGATGACAGGCCAAATGTCCTGGTGCACAGGTGATATTAGCCAACAACCATACTCAGAGTAACTTCCCAATCCCAAATTATTCAACACTATAGAGTTACTACTGAACCGGATGTATCTAAGGCAGAGTACCCAATTGGCTTCATGAGAGCACACACTAGAGATGAGTGGAATATGAGCTGTTATATTATAGAAATTATAACCATCATGCATCTTACCCTCAAATGAAGCTATTCTCTCTCCTCTCTCTCTCATCCCTCTCTCAGCTCTCCAACCTGCCAGCACTTGAACACAAAGGGCCACTCTCTGCTCTCTCTTTGACTTTGAAGTGTCTTTGTCTGGCTGAGTTAGTGTGGAGTTTATTAGTTATGTCGACTCTTAATCAACCAGCACAGAAGGCTACATTAAAACCTCCCATGGCAAATGAAATGAGAGGGAGGAGAGGAGAGGATAGTTGGCCTTTAAACACCACTGCTATCAAAAGAGAGGGGGCGTCAAGAGTTGTTATAATGCAAGACTGTTCATCAGAAAACTATAAAACTGCCAACAATTTAATCTAGAGCTTATTACCGCTAATTATTGTAACCATTGACACTGTAAAATTGTTTAAAAAATGATTTGGTGATGAAGTATGAACTCAGACTGGTGAAGAAAGTCCCCACTCAGCACGTGTGTGTGTTTTCTCAGCACGAGTGGGAGTGTGTGCTGCATGTAATGGAAAGCGGGATACCTAGTCAGTTGTACCACTGAATGCCTTCAACTGAAATGTGTCTTCCACATTTAACCCAACCCCTCTGAATCAGAGAGGTGCGGGGGGCTGCCTTAATCGACATCCACTTCTTCTGCACCCAGAGAACAGTGGGTTAACTACCTTCCTCAGGGGCAGAACAACAGATTTTGACCCTGTCAGCTCTAGGATTCAATCCAGCAACCTTTCGGTTACTGGCCCAACGCTCTAACCACTAGGCTACCTGCCGCCCACTGGATGGTCAGAGTTGGGGCAGTTAGAAGCAGAGCAGTGCAGTGCAGAGCTTAGGCTCCCTACACTCCTTCCGCAGCTCTCCCATGACTTGGAGAAAGGGGCAGATCTTAGCTATTTCTTCCCACTCACTAAGAACCTACACTAACGTCTCACTTTGCACTTCTACAGTGCTGTACTGTACAGTGAGTGATCTGTGGGTCTGTGTGGGCAGCTTTATAGCTTCCTGGTTAGACAGGAGCAAAGCTCTGATGTTTGTTTATGTCAGTGGTAATGCTGCCCAGGAGCTGTACAGATACGAATGGGACAACTCGTCATACACACACAAGCCCTACATCTATTAAGTGAATCATTGGATGTTTCTTTAACCCCAGTAGACTATGGGAAGTCTGGTATGGTCTGTTATGGTTGAGAGTGTTTGTTTTAACTCTGGTGTCTGTGTATGTGTGTGTGTCCGTGGATACCAGTGTTTAACAAGCTGTGGTCCAGTGTCATCCCAGCGCTCAGTTGATCCCAGCGCTCACACAAAGCCTTAAACACTTAGGAGAATTATGTGACTGTCTCTGTCTGAAATATGTAATCTCCTACAACTTTTGAACCCCCTCAGACACTTACTGTTCACTTGTTTACTTCCATGTTGCTTAAAGATAAAATACTATTGATGGTTCTTCATGCTTAAGAAAACACTCCAAAGCTGACAAAATATGGATGGCGCTATAGCTAAACAAAATTCCCTATGACTTTTCAACCCAAGATAAACAAAGATGAACTCGTAGCAAAAGTGAACTATAGTTGTTCATTCCATTTTTTAAGTTTCTATTTAATTCAATTTACAGTGCTTTCAGAAAGTCCAGGACCCAATTGCATATGGCGGGGTTTAGACCCAGGGCCTCGAGCTTAATGGTGAGCTTGGAAGGTACTATGGTGTTGAATGCTGAGCTATAGCCAATGAACAGCATTCTTACATAGGTATTCCTCTTGTCCAGATGGGATATGGCAGTGTGCAGTGTGATGGCGATTGCATTGTCTGTGGACCTATTTGGGCAGTTAGCAAATTGAAGTGGGTCTAGGGTGACAAGTAAGGTGGAGGTGAAATAATCCTTGACTAGTCTCTCAAAGCACTTCATGATGACAGAAGTGAGTGCTACCAGGTTATAGTCATTTAGTTCAGTTACCTTTGCATTCTTGGATCCAGGAACAATGGGGGGCCAGCTTGAAGCATGTGGGGACAGCAGACTGGGATAGGGAGAGATTGAATATGTCAGTAAACACACCAGCTGGTCTGCGCATGCTCTGAGAACGCGACTAGGGATGCCGTCTGGGCCAGCAGCCTTGTGAGGGTTAACACGTTTAAATGTCTTACTCACGTTGGCCACTGAGAAGGAGAGCCCACAGTCCTTGGTAGCTGGATGCGTCGGTGGCACTGTGTTATCCTCAATGCGGGCAAAGAATGTGTTTAGCTTGTCCGGAAGCAAGACGTCGCTGTCCGCGACGTGGTTGGTTTTCCTTTTGTCAGTTTGATTGCCTTGTGGAGGGAATGACCAGTCACATTGCCTTGGTTAAAGGCGATGGTTCGCACTTTTTCATGCGAATGCGGTTTCTGGTTAGGGTAGGTTTCTCTTCAACTGATCGCTGCCCGCACCTGCCCGCCTGTCCAGCACAACTACTCTGGATGGCTCTGACTTAGAATATGTCGACAACTACAAATACCTAGGTGTCTGGTTAGACTGTTAACTCTCCTCCCAGACTCACAATAAGCATCTCCAATCCAAAATTAAATCTAGAATCGGCTTCCTATTTCACAACAAAGCATCCTTCACTCATGCTGCTAAACATACCCTCGTAAAACTGACCATCCTATCGATCCTCAACTTTGGCGATGTCATCTACAAAATAGCCTCCGACACTCTACTCAACAAATTGGATGCAGTCTATCACACTGCAACCTGTACGCACTCGTTGGCTGGCCCTCATTTCATACTCGTCGCCAAACCCACTGGCTCCAGGTCTTTGCTAGGTAAAGCCCCGCCTTATCTCAGCTCACTGGTCACCATAGCAGCATCCACTCATAGCACGCGCTCCAGCAGGTATACCTCACTGGTCACCCCCAAAGCCAATTCCTCATTTGGCCGCCTTTCCTTCCAGTTCTCTGCTGCCAATGACTGGAACAAACTGCAAAATCACTGAAGCTGGAGACTCATATCTCCCTCACTAGCTTTAAGCACCAGCTGTCCGAGCAGCTCACAGATCACTGCACCTGTACATAGCCCATCCAACTACCTCATCCCAATACTGTATTTATTTATTTTGATCCTTTGCACCCCAGTATCTCTACTTGCACATTCATCTTCTTTACATCTATTCACTTCACCACCATGGCCTATTTATTGCCTTACCTCCCTTATCTTACCTCATTTGCACACACTGTATATAGACTTTTTCTACTGTATTATTGACTGTATGTTTGCTTATTCCATGTGTAACTAACTCTGTGTTGTTGTTTGTGTCGCACTGCTTTGCTTTATCTTGGCCAGGTCGCAGATGTAAATGAGAACTTGTTCTCAACCAGCCTACCTGTTTAAATAAAGGTGAAATAAAATAAAAATAATAAATAATAGTCACAGTGGGTTCAACATCTCCTATAGACTTCTTGATGAAATCAGTAACCTTCTCAGTGTACGCATCAATATTATTCTCAGAAGCTACCCAGAACATATCCCAGTCCACGTGATCAAAACAATCTTGAATTGTCGATTCCGATTGGTCAGACCAGCATTGTATAGTCCTTAGCACGGGTAATTCCTGTTTGAGTTTCTGCCAATATGAAGGGAGGAGTAAAATGGTCATGGTCAGGAGGGCGAGCGAGGGAGGGCCTTGTATACATTTTTTTTTTTTACCTTTATTTAACTAGGCAAGTCAGTTAAGAACAAATTCTTATTTTCAATGACGGCCTAGGAACGGTGGGTTAACTGCCTGTTCAGGGGCAGAACGACAGATTTGTACCTTGCCAGCTCGGGGGTTTGAACTTGCAACCTTCCGGTTACTAGTCCAACGCTCTAACCACTAGGCTACCCTGCCATCCCGGAAGTTGGCGTAGCAATGGTCGAGCATTTTTTCCAGCGCGAGTACTACAGTCGATATGATGATATCATTTAGGTTGTGTTTTTCTCATATTTGCTTTCTTAAAATCCCCAGCTACAATAAATGCAGCCTCGGGATATATGGTTTCCAGTTTGCATAAAGTCCAGTGATGTTTCTTGAAGACCGTCGTGGTATCGGCTTGAGGGGAGATATACACGGCTGTAACAGTAACCGAAGATAATTATCTTGGGAGATAATATTTTCTTCCCGACTCCCAGCGTACACGTGACAGATAAGAAGGGTGAAGAGGTTGATGTCATTTAGAAAGACAATAGTGTAATGATGAGTTTGTGTTATGCATATGTATCAGCAGCAAATCATTTGACCATGTGCCTTGGGGGTTAATAACATTCTCTTTTATTTTTACTTAAAAACAAGCTGTTAAGGGACTGTTTTATTTAGTGTACTAATCAAAAGTATTGTAAGGGAAATGAAAACATGCTAAGTGTTGCAGTAGGCCTTTAGAATAATGAAAAACATATCCTTGACTATGTCCAACTTGATGAGCATGAAACAAACTATGCCAGTCAGCCTGCAGAGCCGGCCCGTCGTAACTACACCTAAACTATACCCAAACGAATTTCACACATCATAAGAGTTAGCCTATAGACAAGATTACATTGACAATAATCTGATGAGTGACAATTATAATAATTTTTTTCTGACAATATTAGGTTGTCAAAATTGTACATGAAGAGATTTGGCGCATCTTGTAATTTACAGATGCAGGCAAAGGATAATGATTTTTATCAACCCTCCTTCAGTCATATGCAGGTAAAACATTTACATTTCTAAGGATCCGCCCCTTTTTCAATTTTTTGCCTAAAATGACATACCCAAATCGAAGTATAAAGAGCACATTCTGCAGTTTCTATTACACGTACCTTTGTCAAATAACTCCCATAATTCAAGAGGTGCAGCTGTATTTTCAAATGTTACTTTTTCCAAGAATATCAGTGCTGTCCATGCATTCAGCACATGACCACTCATGCAGCAGCGCTGCTCTGGCTACTAAGCAAAGACTAGTAACAAAATAAACTTTAACAAATATATGCTCTTTATTTATGCAATTTATCAATTACAATTGTTCATGCATTGGTGATTTTGTTTAGGAATACAGCAAATAATTGAATCTGTGCACCTGGCTGGTTATAGTATTATTATCATTATCTTATTTGTATATACTTTGTCAAAAGAAGCTGTCACTGGACATTATTAATTACTATAACTCTATTACTAATCGAATCGAGAAATAAAGTTGATCAAATGGATTACACTGTAATGTTTTTGTTGTACGGGAAACAAAAATAGGCTATAGGCCTATGTTTTTTCTAGGACTTTGTAGAATGTTTCAAAACATCTCTCTGACTCTGTCTAAACAAATAACTATTGTAGTTTTTTATTATTATTGACATATTTCCACTAATATTTCTTCATGCAATTGATTCTTTATAATAGTTTATGCACTATTTATCAACTGTTGTTGCTTATGTTTGCAGATTGATATGCATCTGATGTGTATGCTAAAGGTGATGCCCAGCAACGTTCTCTAGCGGGTACTTGTAGACAGAAAGCCCAGGAGGTTCTAGTGTTAAAGGCCTTATTCCTTGCTTGGATAGATTCTAGGATCTCATGATTAAACCCAGGGCTAGATCTCTGCTTTACTCTAACCTGTCTAATGGGAGCCATCACATTCACCACATCAAATAATCTACATTTAAAGGCTTCCCAGGCACTGTCTACCCTTACATATTAGCAATGTCACAAAGTCCTCAGAATGAGTAGGGTCTATGTTTTTCAACCCCCTTAATTCAACGCGTGCAAACAAAGCACAGGACATTTCATGTTGCAGTGCTTTGTGAATGCAAACGAAGACCCGATTAAATTGCTTTGTCACACTGCGCACCCACACACACACACACACTGAGTTACTGAGATCACAAATTCAATAACACAATGTAGTACACTTTCGATTCCACTTCATTTCAGTGACATTTAACCTTTAACTTATTGTAGTTCTTCTAAAGTTTGTTCTTTGTTCGTTTCCCTCACCATCGGTCTGGGCAGAGCATCTTAATAACTAGGGACTACAGTTCTTAGACCTTTCATTAGAACCACAATGAGTAGTGATTAGATTGTTCCAACCTCCATCTCATTTCCCATCTGGCTGTGTTCTAGTGGGCCCTGTAGGAAATGTGCTTCCTGCTCACAACTGGCCCCGTTCTCTCACAGCAGATGCACACACACACACAAAATCCCTTCTGCTTGTTTGTCGCTCTCATCCTAAGCCAATATAGCTGGCTGAAAACCCCATAAAAATGACTTATTAGCCCTTAAGTTCTCTCAGACATGAATAAAAATGGGTGCCATTTGCATGGTGTGTGCTTCGTCTTCAGACAGGGGACCTCTCTCTCTCTCTCTGTGAAACAGGCTGCTGCGGTTGTGTAAATTACACTAATTTGTCAGAGGGGAGAGGTGCTCAGTGGATGGGGCACTCAGCCGCAATGAGGCGCACCCCACTACACACGTCAGGGCCTCCTGCCCTTCATCTCCCCCTTCAATGACACCGTGATCTCTGTAGGGTTTATTTACATCCGGGGCGTGGAAGGTCGCCACCAGCCCAAGGGCAATGGGACTCCTCAATAGGCTGTTCTTCTGAGGGAAGGGATTTATTAGCTTTGTGTCTCTGGGCTCTTTTTGTCTCAGGACACCCTCTTCACTCTCATTCTCCGCTCTTTCTCCCCCTATTCATCTATCCCTTTTCCTCCCTCATCAAGTTCCAGGAAGAATGAAGTACCTGCACATTTTATTTTTGCAGGGGGCATCAAAGCCACCGCATGTTCACCTATGCACACTAGAAAGAGGGTTTAGAGGCGGTAGGTAGAGAGAAAATAGGGAAGTGGCTAGATGGATATAAAGACAAATCACAGAAAAAACAGCAAGAAAAGTTTGACATATGGTAGAGGGAGAGCCGAGGAGGCAAAGCTATTTGAGAGTACATTTGAACTTGATTACGTACTTTAAAAGTTTAAAGTAGAGATTTGATATCTTGGCTTTGTACTCACTAAGTTAGCTTGAGTTGAGTTATTATCTTGACTTGGTAACCACTAAGTTAGAGTGAGTTATCTTGGCTTGGTACTTACTAAGTTAGACAGAGTTGTTATTTTGACTTGGCTTTACAACTTCTGATGGGCTGCATGTTCTCTGCTGCTCCATCCACTCTGCAGGAGAGCTGAGTCCTGGTTATCAACAACTCTGTACATCTGGAGAGACACAATCAGCCCCATAGAGCTGTGTGGAAAACTGGACTAACACGCCGGTTATAGAGTTGCTTACTTTGGCAAGGAATCACACGTTTGATCGTGAGAAAACAGTTGTAGATAATCTGCGGGTGTTGTTTTTCAAGTCCCTTCAGTAAGCCTTCGGACATGGGTACTGCAAGCATTCTGGACATCAAGGGCTAATTGACTTGACAAAGTGTAATGAACAGAGCTCCATGTGTCATTTAGACCAGTGTTTCCCAACCACAGTCCTTGAGTACCCCCAAAAGCACACCTTTTTGTTGTAGCCCCGGACAAACTCACCTGTTTCAATTTGTCAACTAATTATCAAGCCCTGGATGAGTAGAATCAGGTGTTTGTCCAGGGCTACAACATATGCTGTGGGAGAAACTCAAGGACTGGATTTGGGAGCTGGGAAACACTAATTTGTTTAGAAACCACACATCACTCCTCTTGGCTTTGAAGTGATTTATGGAATGCATACACTTAGGCTCATGCGGCTTTAAACTGGATGTAATTGTGGCTAATGCTTGCACATATTTGTTCACATTCAGATGAGATTTTCTGCAGGCAAACAAACAACTGAGTCATAACTGAATAAATTGAGTCATATTTCAGTCAGTCCTTTAATTCTTTGGCAGAGGGACGTGGGAAGCCGAGGACGACCAAACAGGCTTATCACACAACTGACCCAGTGACTCACAGCACAGTCTGTCAAAAACCTTTACCCAGATCTGTTTGTGGTGTATAAACATAGGAGTTGCCTATACAGCTCAAACAGATTTGGGAACAGGCTGTCTCTGCATGGCCTTGTGTTGATGACCCATCGTCCCAAACGAAATGTTCCCCTCATGGTACCGGATACATGTCTGCATTTCCAGGTGGGACATCTCCAACATTGGCCAACACATCTATTGACCTTGATGTGTCAAATAAAAATGTAGTTCTTCTTTGGCACGGCGTGACTGATCGTGGTGATAAATCATATCTGGATCTTTTGATTCAATATGTATTTCTTTTCCCCTCCTCCTTATTAATACATTCCTCAAGCCAACAGCATATCCCCTATACTGCTGACCCTAGTTGTTCCTTCCCACTGGGCACACCTGGTTGAATCAACGTTGTTTCCACGTCATTTCAATTAAATTCTGTGGAACCAACGTGGAATAGACATTGAATTGATGTCTGTGACCAGGGGGTTGGCTCTGGCTGTATTCCTCTCTTCCTCTCTTCTTTTCTTTGCCCCTATTTTGCAATAGAGCATTTATGTATTTTATGATCTATTTTGTCCTCTTCTATCCCTTATGGCTGGACCATATGGCCAAAATATTATGTCAAAATATATTTCACATTTTGGATGGTATTTGATGTTTTTGAATAATAAAAGTTCTAAATTTGCTTTCTGAGTTGTGCATGACCCTATGGTAGCAACACAATAAGTTTTATTGATTTTAATGCAACTTTCTTCATTTTAATTGTTTTATACTGTTTGCTTAAACCAAAAGTTTATCAAATGTGAGATCATTTCCACACTGTCACTTAGGGGCTGCAGTCTGGGCAAAAAATCAGGCCTTTATTTAACCACATATTGCAATTGCGCGGGGCGGCAGGTAGCCTTGTGGTTAGAGTGTTGGACTTGTAACTGAAAGGTTGCAAGATTGAATCACCGAACTGACAAGGTACAAATCTGTTGTTCTGCCCCTGAACAAGGCAGTTAACCCACTGTTTCTATTATTCTAATTCTATAGTTAGAATGTTGTTGTGTTAATACCATTCTGTATTGTCATGTGTTATTGCCTTGCTATGTTGTTGTTTTAGGTCTCTCTTTATGTTGTGTTGTCTCTCTTGTCATGATGTGTGTTTAGTCCTATATTTACGTGTTATTTATTTGTTTGTATTATTTTTCAATCGCAGCCTCCGTCCCCACAGGAGGTCTTTTGCCTTTTGGTAGAACGTCATTGTAAATAAGAAATAGTTCTTAACTGACCTGCCAAGTTAAATAAAGGTTAAATAAATAAAATATATACATAAATGTAATAGTGGGCACTTTTTTGTACAGTGTTGTTTGACATGACAACAAATGAAAAAGCCAAGGAGGCGTTCATAGAGTTAGGGATTAGAATACTAATAGGATCTCTATAGAGGTGTTATTGTGACAGGGTAGGAAACAAAGTGTTGGTCAGTGTTTCACAGGGGAGTGAGACCCTATAATGTTTGGCTACATTATGTTTTCTCTTACTTCACTTCATGCCTATTACTCTCTGATTTTTAATATACATTGATATTATTTATAAGATATTGCACAAACAACATACTGATTTAGGCCTACACCAGCACTGGTATCAGGCTGTATTAGCTAGCTACATCTGAAGTCAGAAGTTAACATACACTTAGGTTGGAGTCATTAAAACTCATTTTCAACCATTCCACAGATTTCTTGTCAACAAACTATAGTTTTGGCAAGTTGGTTAGGACATCAACTTCATGCATGACACAGACAGATTATTTCACTTTTAATTCACTGTATCACAATTCCAGTGGGTCAGAAGTTCACATACACTAAGTTGACTGTGCCTTTAAACAGCTTGGAATATTCCAGAAAATTATGCCATGGATTTAGAAGCTTATTATAGACTAATTGACATAATTTGAGTCCATTTGAAGTGCACCTGTGGATGTATTTCAAGGCCTACCTTCAAACTCAGTGCCTCTTTGCATGACATCATGGGAAAAATCAAAAGAAATCAGCCAAGACCTCCGAATAAAATTTGTAGACCTCCACAAGTCTGGTTCATCCTTGGGTGCAATTACCAAATGCTTGAAGGTACCACTTTAATCTGTGCAAACAATAGTATGCAAGTATAAACACAATGGGACCACGCTGCCATCATACCGCTCAGGAAGGAGACGCATTCTGTCTCCTAGAGATGAACGTACCTTGGTGCGAAAAGTGCAAATCCCAGAACAACAGCAAAGGACCTTGTGCTGGAGGAAAAAGGTACAAAAGTATCTATATTCACAGTAAAACGAGTCCTATATCAACATAACCTGAAAGGCAGCTCAGCAAGGCAGAAGCCACTGCACCAAAACCGCCATAAAACAGCCATACTACGGTTTGCAAATGCACATGGGGACAAAGATTGTACTTTGTGGAGAAATGTCCTCTGGTCTGATGAAACAAAAATAAAACTGTTTGGCCATAATTACCATCGTCATGTTTGGAGGCGAAAGGGGGAGGCTTGCAAGCCGAAGAACACCATCCCAACCGTGAAGCACAGGGGTGGCAGCATCGTGTTGTGGGGTTGCTTTACTGCAGGAAGAACTGATGCACTTAAACAAAATAGATAGCTTCATGAGGTAGGAAAATTATGTGGATATATTGAAGCAACATCGCAAGACATCAGTCAGGAAGTTAAAGCTTGGTTGCAAATGAGTCTTCCAAATGGACATTGACCCCAAGCATACTTCCAAAGTTGTGGCAAAATAGCTTAAGGACAACAAAGTCAAGGTATTGGAGTGGCCATCACAAAGCCCTGACCTCAATCATATAGACAATTTGTGGGAAGAACTGAAAAAGAGTGTGCGAGCAAGGTGGCCTACAAACCTGACTCAGTTACACCAGCTCTGTCAGGAGGAATGGGCCAACATTTACTCAACTTATTGTGGGAATCTTGTGGAAGGCTACCTGAAACGTTTGACACAAGTTAAACAATTTAAAGGCAATGCTACCAAATGCTAATTGAGTGTGTGTAAACTTGTGATCCACAGGGAATGTGATGAAAGAAATAGAAGCTGAAATAAATAATTCTCTCTACTATTATTCTGACATTTCACATTCTTAAAATAAAGTGGTGATCCTAACTGACCTGAGACAGGTTAGGATTAAATGTCAGGAATTGTGAAACTGAGTTTCAATGTATTTGGCTAAGGTGTATGTAAACTTCCGACATCAACTGTATGTTTGCTCTGACTCAGTACATTTATTATCAAGCTAGCTATCCAGTTAATTAGTATAATCGGCAAACACAATTTATTTTTGCCACAACTTTCTAAGAGAGGCAAAGTGGAAAGCAGCATCTTTGTCATCAGCATATTGTTGTATCTGCTGCATTGACCATGCAGACTGAGGAGTGAAGGTCAGCAAATGATCTTGTGGTCTACCAACAACACTTCTTGAGTGACAGGGGGCGGGGTGTGATGAGAGAGGGAGACAAATCAAATCAAAGCAACGTTTATTTGTCACGTGCGCCGTATACATCAGGTGTGGACCTTACAGTGAAATGCTTACTTACAGGCTCTAACCAATGGTGCAAAAAAGGTATTAGGTGAACAATAGGTAGGTAAAGAAATAAAACAACAGTAAAAAGACAGACTATATACAGTAGCGAGGCTATAAAAGTAGCAAGGCTACATACAGACACCGGTTAGTCAGGCTGATTGAGGTAGCATGTACATGTAGGTATGGTTAAAGTGACTATGCATATATGATGAACAGAGAGTAGCAGTAGCGTAAAAGAGGGGGTTGGTGGGTGGTGGGTGGTGGGACACAAAGCAGATAGCCCGGTTAGCCAATGTGCGGGAGCACTGGTCGGTCGGCCCAATTGAGGTAGTATGTACATGAATGTATAGTTAAAGTGACTTTGCATATATGATAAACAGAGAGTAGCAGCAGCGTAAAAAAAGAGGGGTTGTGGGAGGGTGGGGTTGGGGGGGGGGGGGGGGGGGTGGCTTATCACATTTAACAAACCAAACATTGAAAAAACGTTATAGAAGGTAAAGTAACAACCCAAACCGGTCCGAGCATCAATATCGGTATATGGTAAAATACAATATACTGCAGAGCCCTAACATCCCTCCATCTCCCCTTCTTCCCCTTCTTCTTCTAACCTCCATTTAGTCTGGATACTGTGTGTGTGTTTGTGTGTACCGGTGCGTGTTTGAGAGGTGCTGTAAGATAACGTATTAACACAGCCTGGGCTAGCCGCGGTCCATGTGGCTCCATGCTGATAGCTTTAATCAGATGTGGAGCAGACAGTTCAATAGCCAATTTATTAAGCCTTCGAAAAAGACCCCCTATCATCGGAGGCCTTTCAGATAGACTAGGTTGTACTCCAAATGACACCCTATTCAATCATGCACTACTTTTGATTAGAGCCCTATCGCCCCACTCGTCAAAATGAGTGCACATAAATAGGGAATATATATCATCTCAGCTGCAGGAGCCCTTTCATCTGATCAAGATTACATGCACATTTTGTTGATGATTTTTCTTCCTCAAAGTAAATACCTTCGGTTAATATGGTTAGTTTGGAATGTATTATTCTGCTGTCCTTCTGAAAAGGAGAGCCCCTTAAGTGTTCATTTGAGAGCCAGACGGCTCTATGGTAAAACAAAGATATTGGTCATGCCTGTGATGTGATATGTGTGTGTGCTGTCTGCCTCTATTAGCTGCAGCAGTGGTGCAATAACAAATAAGTCTGAAGGCGTCAGCTTTGGTGCATAGAAATTACTGTCTTTGTCCGGAGTCTGACACTGCTACATGGATGACCATATAGAGAACCCTTCATGCTAGCTTGCTTGCTAACAGACACTTCAACTTGATTTGACTGTGTGTTAGCAATCACTTGATTTAACACACAGTTCAACTGGAATTGGAACTGGGGCGTTTTATATTGGGTTGGTGTTCTGTTGGGTTGTGTCATTACTGACACCTGACCTCTTAGTTCCTGTCTCAGAGAGAAGTAATGGTATTTATAATCCTGAATGACACCGCACTGCATGGCACACTCACTGAGATTTATTACTGCTATTTCTCTAGGCCTATATCTCCAGACTACTCCTAATGGAGAAACAGCATTATGGTATATTTACATTGAAGGTGCTGGGCACATTTCAGCCCTGCAGATCTGTTTGCTTTGTTGATTAGCAACTCTCGGAGGAGCGAGGAGTGACATTCCTGTCTACAAGTCTGGCTAGGTCTGGTCTGGATGGGAGGCTCGAGGCTGTGGGTGTTATCATGTGCCACAAGTGCACAACCACATACACACACACACACACACACACACACACACACACACACACACACACACACACACACACACACACACACACACACACACACACACACACACATTTTTCTCCAGGGTCTAAAACGGCGACCCAGATGTGTCATGTTTCATTTGGGAAGGGGGATCTAAGTTCCATCCTCACCATTTTCTTCCTGGGTCTTGGGAGCAACAGAGATACAGTATCAGAGGGAGAGAGAGGGCAGTCACAATTTGTTTGTTGTTTGTTATTGTTGTGTCTGGTTGTCAGTGTTTGTTGAGTAAAGCTCTCTCTCTGAGTCAATAATCTGGCTTGCTTCGTTGGATGGAATTTATTTTGAGTGCTCCAGTTTACTGGTATTGAGTGAATCAAACTTTTCCATATTGCTGCCCTTCCCTACCTTCAGGCTATGCTCAAATGCTATACCCACTCCAAAAACGTCTGAAACGCTAACTCTTCGAAGAGTATCTCAAATAATCCCACAGCACAAAACAATTACACCCTTGACTTTTGTGATCGAACACCCGCACTTGACTTTTTTTCCCTACTAGCACTGACTTTACTGATAGCTACATTATTGAGGAAAAATGTACTTGCTCTGACGGAGATATATGGTTGTCCGACCTAGCTATCTTAAGATGAATGCACCAACTGTAAGTCATTCTGGATAAGAGTCTCTGCTAAATGACTAAAATGTAAATGTACTCTGGGAAGGCTCCCACCTCTCTGGGGAAGCACCCCAAATGGCATCCTATTCCCTATGTAGCCCTGGTCAAGTATTGTACTACATAGGGAATAACGTGCGATTTGGGAAGCAGGTTGGATGTTTTTCTCAGTCTCCTGAGTTGGCCCCTTTGTACCTCCAGTGACATATGTAAATTCAGGTCACACTGATATATTCTGCAGAGGTCCCCTTTCCTCTCACTAGCGACATCAGTATAGACTATGTGGCAGAGGAGACTGGGGCATTTTAAAAAGTATGCCGTCTGTCTGACATATTTGATTAATTCCTTGAAACAATTCAAACTGCTCAAATCTATCTCTTTGCAAAAAACTGTTGTTGCTTTTTAAACGTAGGAGCATACTCAGTCACACTGCTTCGCTTTAGAATTCCACAGTCAATGATGAACAGCAGAGCAGCTAGAGAAAGAGAGATGGAGATAGAGAGAGAGAGACAGAGTGACAGAGACCGAGAGCGAGAATGAGAGAGAGAGAGAGAGAGAGAGAGAGAGAGAGAGAGAGAGAGAGAGAGAGAGAGAGAGAGAGAGAGAGAGAGGGCAGTTTGCCAAAAGAAAATGTCTCCTCTCACCTGCCTGTCAGCCATCCTGTCATCCCATCCTCCCTGTCCAGTGTCCTCTCCATAACCTTATCAGTATTCCCATGCATTAGCCCCCACCTATCTCCATTACGCTGCATTGGCAGCCAGTCAGGGCCACTCTTAACTCTGGCAGGTATCTACAGTGGAAGGACACTAAGGACACACTTGTACTCTACCTCCCTGCCATTTAAATATTGGAAACTTCCAAGTAATACATTAAAGAGCCCTGCTCTGGCTCCACAAGTTAAAGTGTATTGTGCCATGCTGTTTTATTAGAGCAGGTTGAGAGAGGTAGCAGACACAAGGTTTATAGAGAGACAGGAGGGGATAGAGTCCTCTAGTCACCTTGATGATTACTGGGCATGTTAATTGACAACAAAAAGGATACAGTACATCTATCTAGATCAGGGGTGTCAAAGTCAAATGGACGGAGGGCCAAATAAAAAAATCAGCTACAAGACGAGGGCCGGACTGTTCGAATGTTCATTGAAAAATTTTTAAATGACGCATATAGTCTAGTGAACCTAATTGAACCTACTGAAAACCTAACAAATATATTACAATATGATCAGATAAATAAAGCAATATTTTCTTATGGCTCTGTCAGTAATCTTTAATTTTCAACAGACACAAAAGACAAATTTCCTTTATATAAATATCCCCATAACATGAACATTAAATGAAAGAAACCGGTATTCAAGGCACCATCAGTAGACTATATTTTCTATTTTAGCAAAAGTGGGCTAAATTTACTTCAAAGAAAAAACAATAATAGCAATTTTCTATCATCCACTCAACTGAAATATTTGTAAAATATAATTGGATTGAAATACAAAAAAATAAAGTGCAAAAATCTATTAATCAAAAACAACACTTTGTTTAAGGAGAAGTAACATGCAGTGAAAACAAATATTAAATTTTAACTTTTAAACTTGAACTGAGTAAAAACTCTAAATATGTGATTGCACAGTAATGTTCACTTGTTTGAGGTTGAGGGTGATACTTGGTGGTGTCCCATCTTTTCCACAAGTTCATCAATGTTCGGGGTAAGGCTCTGAGCTGAAGAAATCCTCAGAATTGAGTGGAGGTGATCAGCAGTAAGTCGACTTCTGTGTGATGTTTTGTTCAGGTTCATCAAAGAAAACAGTTGTTCACACAGGTATGTGCTGCCAAACATAGACAACGTTTGAGCAGCCTGGATGCGCAGCTGGGGCATTGTGCCGGGGAGGAAACGGGCGAACTCCGCAGCACCCACTGCCGCATATTTTGCCCTCAGTGCATCATTGCATTGGAGGTCAATCAACTCCATTTGGAGGTTTGGTGGTGAGCTTTCCACGTCAACAGCAAATGGGTTACCGAGCAGTTCCAACCTGCTTTTTTGTGCTTCAAAGTCAGCAAATCGGCGTCGAAAGTCAGCGGCAAGCATACCTATTTTATCAGCCAACTGTGTGCTCGGGAACGCACTGGTAGAGAGCTTCTCTTTCATGGTCTGGCAGCTGGGAAAGTGGCTCAAATTTTCTTTCCGCATCTGCGTCTCCCACAGAGTCAGTTTGGTTTTAAATGCCTTCACTGTACTGTACATATCAGAGATGACACGATCCCGACCCTGCAGCTGCAAGTTTATTGCATTCAGATGACTCGTAATGTCACACAGAAAAGCCATTTCACACAGAAACATTTCGTCTCGGAGTTGTGTTGTGTCTTTCCCTTTGCTGTCCAAGAACAGACAAATCTCCTCACGAAGCTCGAAACATCTTTGAAGCACCTTTCCCTGGCTTAGCCATCGCACCTCTGTGTGATAAGGCAAATCACCATGCTCCGTTTCTAACTCCGTCAGAAATGCCTTGAACTGGCGGTGATTCAAACCTTTGGCTCTGATAAAGTTAACTGTGCGCGTGATGATGCTCATTACATGCTCCATTTTCAAGGCTTTACCGCACAACGCTTCCTGGTGTATGATACAATGATAAGCTGTCAGCTCACCTGTCGCGTTTTCCTCTTGCATCTTTTCCCGTATCTTCGCCACCAGTCCGCTCCTGTGTCCACACATCGCAGGTGCTCCGTCGGTTGTCAAACCCACGAGTTTTTCCCAAGGCAGCTCCATCTCATTTACACATCTTGACACCTCTTCATACAAATCATGCCCCGTAGTTGTGCCATGCATAGGACGTAAAGCCAAAAACTCCTCTGTCACGCTTAGGTTGGAGTCCACTCCGCGGATGAAAATTGACAACTGGGCAATGTCAGAAATGTCGGTGCTCTCATCCACAGCCAAGGAATATGCAATAAAATCTTTTCCCTTTTTCACAAGCTGCTCTTTTAGATTGATGGACAACTGGTCTACTCTCTCGGCAATGGTGTTTCTGCTCAGACTCACATTTAAAAAGAGTTGCCTTTTTTCTGGGCAAACTTCGTCACAAACTTTAATCATGCAGTTTTTGATGAAATCCCCCTCCGTAAATGGCCGGGCTGATTTAGCGATCTCTTCTGCCAAAATAAAACTGGCCTTGACAGCAGCCTGGCCTTGTGATTTGGCTTTTTTGAACAGAGCCTGTCGAGATTTGAGGCCTCGTTTTAATTCCTCTGCCTTTTGTAGCCTTTGTTCCATGTCCATATTCTTGTTTTTGTCCGCGTGTTTCGTTTCATAATGTCGTCTCAGATTATACTCTTTCAGTACCGCCACACTTTCTCCACACAGAAGACACACAGGTTTTCCAGCTACCTTCGTGAACATATACTCCGACTCCCACCTTGTTTGAAACCCCCGGTTCTCAGTATCCACCTTCCGTTTTGCCATTTTTGATGGGTATCTGAAAGTTAATTTTACTGTGATGCTGACGACTGCTGTGCCAATAAATATTGAAATGAAGCAGCCTACTGCTCGGTGCGTCACCTTTGCATTGTGGGAAATGTAGTATTGGTGCGTGTAAAAGATCTGCGGGCTGCCGGCTTGCTGCGGGCCGGTTCTAATAATAAATCAAGATCATCCCAGGGGCCGTAAAAAACCTTCTTGCGGGCCGGATGTGGCCCGCGGGCCTTGACTCTGACATATGTGATCTAGATAAACCTACAGCTTTACTTGTGTAAGGCTTTATTTGTGTTACGCACACTGTACATCATTACAAGTTGATTTATTTATGTTTAACTGCACTTTCACCCCCGCTAGCTACAGGGAGAAGATTCATCAAGAGAATATTAATGTTACTGTTTCCGTCCAGACAGACAGGTGGTTATCCCCATGAGAAGTGACCTCTCTGTGGAGATGCATGCTGGTCTATAGAGTCCTGTCTGCTCTAGCCCATTCCTAATCCCTTCACTGTAAAGACAGATTACACATTCATTTTAGTAGGGGCCAACAGCCCCCCGTGCAACAGTGGGGGGTGTGTGCGTGCTTGCGTGCCCTTGGAAGCCCCCAGTGAGGCAAAGCTCGATGGCTGGTTTGTCTTAAGTGGTCATCATGGTTTTTTCAAGTGGGACCATCTCACTTCCTGGTGCACAGGGCTAATCCAATCATACATTATTTAATGAAGGGCAGCAAGAAGAGACCTGTGATATTATGCCTCCCAAACACACACATGATGCCCTGGCCTCACACATCCTTAACATTACCCACAATCCTCCACTGGTCTTTAGATAGAGTATGACAATATGGGTGTGTGTGAGGAAAATATGTTAACTTTTCTGAAACAATGATATTACTGACTGCAATGGTTTGATATGTCTAATCTGTCTTCACATCAGTTTGCCAGCAACCATCTCTCTAAATTTCTCATAACAAGCTCAAATCATCATATCTCATTTCCAGAATGGCTAGTAAAGCTCTTGTATTGTCAGTCTGGGAGTGATGATGTTAGAGATTTTGGAGTGATTGGTTTGAATGATGTAACACTTTCCCAGATTCCTAGTCAGTGGTTCAGCTGGAAGCCGTGATGAGTTAACATTAAGATGGATGTTGTCATTGTTTCTGTGAAAGTTGGAGAATTCCCTGGCGGGCAGCAAGTTTTTTGTTGTTGTTGGGAATGAAAATGCCCATAAAAGGATTGCCTCAGATATTAATCCATGTCAAAAGTCTTCATATCAACACTGTACAGCAACAAGTTACAGTAATGGAAATATCTGGTTTTAGATCTGCTCAGAAGGGTTTAGTGAACATGCCAAAGGGAGACAGAGAGGGAAATGAGTGAGTACTTCAGTTAGAATGCCACCTGTTCAACCCCCCTATCCACAGTGATCCTTCACATCTGGTTAATATTTGAACATTTCCCAGCCTCCATCTCTCACATCCATCTCTCCCCCTATCCCATAATCGATGCTATGGTTCCAGAGCCCTAATCTTCTTAACCCGCTTTAGGATGAGAGGAGAGAAAAAAATAGGGCAAAGAAATCCATACAACTCATTCAGGGGAGGTTGATGGGCCCAGCATCGCCCTGCCCTAACTAACATCTCTGATTATCATTACAGTGTTTATTAGGGTTGCGTTCCTAATGGCACCATGATCCCCATATAGTATACTACTTTTGACCAGAGCCCTAATAATCATGGTCAAAAGTAGTGCACTATATAGGGAATAAGGTGCCATTTGGGATGCAAAAACAGGGCTTTTTAGGTCTGTGTGTGGAACAATATCCCTCACTACACATCCAAGGTCTATTATTGATGTGCCTATATTATATCTATGTCATAACTCGCTAATGTGGCCGCAGCAATTTGTAATGTCATTTATTGAGGCCAAGGCAATGTGTGCAGATGTCATTTCATCATCCTCTCTCTCTCGGGGGGAGAGTGTCCTCTCTTTTTCTCCCTCTCTCTTTCCCTCCCTCTCTCTCTTCCTCTTTGTGTCATATCCAGCCTCGTCAGGGCCTGGTGGTAATAATCATCTAATATAATCCTGGACAGGCGTGGAACGGGGATGAATGGGGAGGGGTTATACAATTACAATTCCTTCTAGGTGGCTCGTCATTAGAACCCTGAACTGGACATGAACTGACCACTGACAGGGAGGGAAGAGTATTACAGATCATTATTGAATTCCTTGGGCCATAATTTAAGAATAACAGTGCTGAGGCCCATTTCCTTCCTCCGCTGCTGCCTCCTAATCGTCCTAACACACACACACACACACATGCATGCACGCACGCACGTACACACGCACGCGCATACATGCACACATGCACAAACAGAAACACAGACACACAGATACACAGACACACAGATACACAAGGACACACACACACGCACACACACGTACAGGGAAGCACATACACACACACAAACACTAACTGTAGCTATCAGATGGGAGGCAGAACGTGGGCATATGCTGCCTGAGTATCTGTTGAAAGATGACAGGTGGTTGCCGTGGTATTTACATAATTATGGATGTTGCAAGCAGGACTCGTATCAAGCCGTAAACAAATCCAAATGGCCTTTGGAGGACTAAAGCACTTCACTCCAAAACTATTTAAAAATGAGAGCCAAGGATGCCAGGTGTGGTAGGCATTACCTTGCAAGAATCCCTCTAATGCAAGGGAAAGTAATAAAAAGTGATATTGCTGTATGCAACACTATGCCTACTTCATCTGTACTATCTAGTTCAGAACCCATTTTAAAGCAGAGGGCACCTCTGTGGCTCATCTACCACTTGTTGTGTCCTATGATGAGTGTCTGCTGGACAGGCTCCATGCAGTGGGGTGAGAGATGTCAGAGGGAATGAGGGAGAGGTTACAAAAGAGAAAGGGGCCATTATCAGTGAAGGGAACATGTACTGTTCTATCTCCTGTCTTCATTATAAACTAAAGAGCAGAATTATTTGGAGAGATCTCCGGCCCAGCACACAGTCTCTTATGGCTGGCTCAGATTGGCCCTGGCTCGTAGATACAGTAGAGTACCTGCCCTGTAGTTAAATTCCATTACAGCTCAGGAACAAGCAGGGAACAGTTCTGTACTATCTGAAGAGTCACTGGCCACAGCCAAGCTAAACGGCCCACAGTTCAGTGTAATGTTTCATTGGGGTTCAGAGGACCAGGCACTGCAGCTTGACAGAAATACACAGACATTTCCCATGTCTTTTACAGTCACACAATAGCTTGCCCTATGGGTACTGCGTGGGATGTTGTTGGCTGGTATTCTGGTATAAAATAAGACAGCGCATCGGCCGGCCCCATGCTGTAGAAACTTGCAGTCAAGGAAGGAGTACGTCAATATGTATCAAGTAGTAACAGCAGTAATGTGTTTTCAGCACTGCTGTACAATATGTGATATGCTAACCTTTCTCTTTCTCTTTCTCTGTCTCCCTCTCTCTCTCTCTTCCTCCCCCTTTCCTCTCTCTCTAGACATACCACTCCATGTCCTGTGCAATAGTGACCCCTCTCTGGCAGGCCTTCCCATGTGTGACCCACAGACAGCACCGGAAGAACTTTCCCGTATGGTCCACCACGGCAGGGTTCCGCAAGCTCAACCACCAAAAGAGCCAAAACACTGGGACCAGCACCCTTGAAAGCAAGGTACAGTAACCCAAAACATAACCCGTAACCCGTAACCTTTACCCTAACACAACCACAGGGACCAAATGCCTTGTACAGTACAGTAAACTCTCCCAACCTCATGATCTGGATCATGTCCAGTAGGGACACAATATTTTGAAACAGGGAGGTACTACCTGAATTTATCCCAAAATAATACTTGTTTTTGTTGTCCATTTTGGCACACTGTGCCTTACTGAACACAACAGTAGTTGTACCACACTGCCCAACATGTCATTCAGCTTCAAGGATACTAGTCCATATCCCCATAATGAGTCCTTAAGCCACGACTTTTAGTAAGCTAACCGCTATTCTTTATTGAAAAGGATGAAGAACACAGCTTTGAGCACTTATCCTTTGTCACTATTCACTTTCGAGGGTCGTCTGAGGTGAACAAAAAGTGAACGTAAAAAGCTTATTTTGAGGTTCATCCTCCCTGCAGCTTCAAATGGAACAGCTAGGCCGGTTAACTAGATCAAAATGGCCGGTGACAAGCCTTCCGCGCTTTGAAAAAAAAAATGGATATTCCAAATGAGATGGAAGGAAGAAGGGAAGATGGGGTGCTCAGAATGTGACACAGCAGCGCTTGTTGACATGATTAGTGCGTCTCAGAGCGTTGGCTGCTAATCTTATTTAATAACACTTTGGTTCTCACCACCACCATAATCTTACTGCAAACCCAGCGTCGCTTCTATGACACTGCGGGGGGAACACAGAGACGGAAATAATAAAGCTGTTATTGTACCTTTAAGTTGGTGTCTGAATACAGCCTTTTCGGTTGAATGTCATAGTTTTGAATAGATGGAGTCAGTGCATTGTTGGCAGTGACAGAGACATTTTAGGATTTTGATGCACAACATTTTATTGCTTTCTTAGGAATATATGATCATGTTTTAAGATGAATGGTGTCACGCCCTGATCAGTTTCACCTGTCCCTGTGATTATCTCCACCCCTCCAGGTGTCGCTTATTTTCCCCAGTGTATTTATCCCTGTGTTTCCTGTCTCTCTGTGCCAGTTCGTCTTGTATGTTTCCAAGTCAACCAGCGGTTTTCCCGTTCTCCTGCTTTTTGCATTTCTCCTTTTTCTAGTCCTCCTGGTTTTGACCCTTACATTTTTCTGGACTTTGTACCCGCCTGCCTGACCATTCTGCCGGCCCTGCCCACGAGCCTGTCTGCCACTCTGTACCTCCTGGACTCTGATCTGGTTTTGACCTTTTGCCTGCTCCTTTTTGGATTAATAAACATTGTAAGACTCCTACCATCTGCCTCCTGTGTCTGCATCTGGGTCTCGCCTTGTGTCATGATAGAACAGACTGTGTATATAGTCTAATTTGTTGATACTAATTCCTCGTTCTCTTTGTCAATGGCCTATTTAAAATGCATATGTATTTTATGGCTAGATATGCCTCTGTATATTTTCATCTGATAATCACAAGATGTTAAATATCTTTAGACCTCTCTGGCTGTAGAATATTTCATCTTGGCAGGAAGTTTATTCTAAAAGCTAACACACTAACAACACATCAAAACTATTAATATTTGACCCACTCATTTCTGGTTGAAAATATACTGTATTTTCAAACACCACTTTACTTTGTCTAAGTCTTTTTGCTTTGAGCATCGCAAGTCATGTTCCACTTATTATACTTGCCCTGTTTCCTATAATTTCAACAGCATCAGCTATATTTTTCTGCATCATTTCAATACAATGATATGACTGACCATCTCGATTTGGTCTTATGTAGCAACATTTTAAATTGTGTTTTTTACATTCGATAAAAGTAAGAGCTAGAAAATGGTATATCATAAGCTACAGTTGAGGAACAATGGGAAAGTAATTCTGCTTTGAAAGTTAAGTTAATAAACTTGAATGTTTTTGTACACTTATATTTTATAATAACCAATGGGATTCAAGCTAGCACTGTAAAATCGTCACATTCCTCAATGACTTTACAATACGTCTGTCGGCTCTCCTCTCCTCTCAGCTAGCTAGGCCTTAGCTCTTAGCCCCGCGAGCTAAACAGGTTTAGCAGGGCCAGCAGTAAATATGTACCTGATGATTTACAGCCACTCTGGGTTTGTGTTATCCACATCATTTTATATGTCATAAAAATTAGAGTGGACTCCTTTGTCTTTGTCTGCCTGTATTGTGCTGGGTGGAGGGCGCAAGGGATGTTTGTTGTGACTGATGGTTTCATTAAGACCAGGCATCTCAATAGGCCTTTGACCCATAGCTTATGACCCTGTTTGCACCCCTACCTTTCTTTACCCTCATCCTCTCTCTCCGGCCTCCTTCCTCCTCTCCTTTCTCAGTTGTGGTCCTTGGTCACGCTGCATTCAGCTCTACTAAACCATATGGATTGTTTTACTATACAGGAGACATACTGGATCTCTCTCCCTCAGGGGTGTTGCCGGCAGAACTTTTTACAGCATCCAATGCCAGTTGTCCTGACAGATATACCGATGGAACAGCTGTGGGTCGGCTGGTCTGGTCTGCCGTGGACAGTGTGTAGCCACCAGCGGTATCACATACAGACAAACAGACAGACAGAAACACACACACATATGCTGTCTGTAGCCAACAGCAGCATCGGTCTGTAGGTTTTCTAGGCTGATCCTGGCCTGTGGCTGGTCTAACATGTCTGTCTGGACTGTAACCTGTTCTCTCTCTCTCTCTCTCGCTCTCTCTCTCTCTCTCTCTCTCTCTTGCTCTCACTTTCTCTCTTTCTTTGTCTCTCTGTGCTCTTTCTCCCTTGCTTTTTTTTCTCTCTGTTCCTCCCTTGCTCGCTCCATCCCTCCCTCTCCCTGTGTTGCTCTATAAACTCCAACAAATGGAGATCTAATTAGAGTACCATAGCCCCTAGGTGTTTGATATCACCTTCACACAAAATATTTTGGAAAGGTTCTTCACTTGCTGTCTGGGTCCCAAATGGCACCGTATTCCCTATATAGTGCTCTACTTTTGACCAGGGCCCTATGTAGGGAATATGGTGCCATTTGGAATGCCCCCTTTGTGTAATGGAAGAGCTCAGCTGTGGTCCGTGGTACCTAGCAGCACCATGCAATGTGGCCGGGCTATTAGCGAAAATAAATTAGTATCTGTGTGTAATGAGAGGAATGAACTGCATCTGTGTGTGGCTCACACCTGCCGATCATAAAACAGCTATTAAACAGCACCTGTATGTCAAGTTAGCATACAAAAGTAGGACTGATAGTTTGGTGGCATAAAAAATTTACAATATAATGTGCTTTAAGTGTGACATTTTTGTGTTAAACACTGCTTCTCCATGTTTGCAGGGTAAATTAGGATATGTGTTTGTGGATTATTTTAATGCTAGCTAGTTGTTTAAGTACAGTATGCTGCATGTACTGTGCATCAACATGTGGTATTAAACGTTTCCTCTCCTCCATGTGTGCAGAGTAAAGCGATGGATAAGTAATGGCGTCTTCCTTGTGATGCAGCAGCCTGGGCCACCCTGTTCCAGAGAGAGTCTCCCTGTTCCTTCCCTCAGTGTCAATCACCCCATGGTAGACTGCTGGCTGGACAGACAGGCACAGGTAGGACCACACACATGAACACACACACACACACACATAGAGAGTAACACGCTAGTGCAACACACGTCACTGAAGGTACGTCACTCAGTCGAGGCTATAGGAAACCAAGGAAAAACTGTCCAGACCACTTTGGCCCTAGCCCGAGTGCTATTAGAAGTAAAACATCTACATTACTGATGTTCCATCAGACAGCCAATGCTGGCCCTTACCTCAGTTCTAACTTACATGCTGCTCAGCCCAGACATTCCTTGTTCATTTTCCCTCGTGAAGACATTGAGCTTTTCAATTCAACTTTCAGAGTTAAACATTTTAGTGTTTCTGTTCCGCTGTAATAGTAATTATAGTAATAATAACTTTTCAATACAAGTAAGAAAGTGCTTCACATCATAAAATATTACAATCAAATAATAGTACTAACAAATAAACATAGAAAGTAGGAAGGAGAAAGAAACAAGAAAACAAATTAAAATCATACAGTGAAAATATACATTAACAGCATTTTTACAAGTGTGTCTTCAGAAGGGATTTAAAAAGAGGCACTGAATCTGCAAGCCTAATTTCCTCAGGTAGACCATTCCAAAGTCTAGGGGCCTACTTGTAAATGCAGTACGTCTGTCTGTTGTTTCATTACTGACTTGTCTTCCTATTCAAGGCTAAGAGAAAAAGTAAACGTGCACTTTAAAAAGTGGAAGTAATATATAAAATGACAGACAGTCTCTGTTGATCTCATAAATGACCTTGGAGGTGTGGGCCAAATAACGCTCGCTCCTCGCTCGATGTGAAAGGATTTCTTCAATCTTCCATCTCTGCCTTTCACACTTTCCTACCGCTGCTATCTCCCTCCCTGTGCCTGCCTGTCTGTCAAAACATCAGCTGCCTGGCTGCCTGGGCCCCGTGAGGGAGGTGTTTAAATGATCCACCTCCACACAAAGAAATATAAAGAATAGAGAGTGAGGGAGAGAGAGAGCTAGAACAAGGAGAGAGAGAGACACACACACAGAGAGAGAGAGAGAGACATATGAGTGCGCAACTGGTAATTCAGTTATTCATTTTCACAATCAATATTGGCAGTCTAATATTTTGTTTGGCCTCTCACCAATCTGTCCCCGCTCCACTCTCAGATAGAGTAGCCTAAAGTGTGTCCCAAATGGCACCCTACATAGTGCACTACTTTTGACCAGGGCCCACAGAGAAAAGGGTGCCATTTGGGACGTAGCCCCAGATAGAGTATCCCTTGCCGGGTCCTATCCTGCCCTGGGTCGTTCATCATTGATAAGAAAATCCATCTTGCATGGAGAACTCAATCAGGTCTCCCAGTGGGGGCCATTTTTTCTGGAACTTTCTGAGCTGATCCAGTGGACCAGTTCGTCAGACAGAGCCCCGGCCCCCACCAGACCAGGCAAGCTGACATCTATTTCCAATCCACATAACTATGTGACCCAGGCTGGGCTGTCAAAGACAAGGACCTCCAGTAGCACTTCAGTTTTCAGGCCCCCTGACTCATTCCATCAGGCTTCTTCTACTCACCAAACCCAACCCCAAATCCCTACCTCCCTCTCCTTACCCTCACCATGGATGTTGACCTAGGCTGATGGGTAAAACCACATTAGAATATAGACCCCACCTCCCTCCCTCCCTTCTTCCCCTCTTCCTCGTCACCATCCCCCTACAATCCTCCTCTGCCATTGCCATTCCTGCTCATCCCAGGAGTGAGTGGTGATGTGGAATGATGGGGAAAATTTGGAGACAGGTGGAGGCAATGGCTGTCAGGGTTTTATCATACTGCATTAGACCAGTGGTTCCCAAACTGTGGGGCGTGAGGGGTCAGAAAGGGGGTGCAGGGGTCCAGCTTTAAACTTACTCTTAAAAGTTGTAATAGTAGAATGCACATCTTGCAATTTCGAAATTGGGCATTGCATCATCAGTTCCTCTTGTCATGTTAGTCATTGCATACCTTAGAGAACTATGTATATAACTTGTCCAGATTAACTAGCCCATCTCAGCTAAAAAAAAAATATTTATGTTTTTTAGCCCATAGATATTGTTGTAATTTTTTTGTCACTCAAATATCACATGAATTCACATTATACATGGCAAATTTCTCTCCTCCAACAAGAGGTGTGTGATCAGTTCTTTATTTTTTTTTACCATTATTTAACTAGGCAAGTCAGTTAAGAACACATTCTTCTTTTAAATGACGGCCTAGGAACAGTTTGTGTCATGAACAGTGCGCATAGTTAATCGACGTGGCGCGTGCGAACGCTTCCAGGGGGGGTTGTTCCCTAATGCTGGAAGGGGCGGCTCCAAGTGAAAAAGTTTGGGAACCCCTGCATTAGACTACCATCTTAACACACTGCTCCTCCTTCCACACTCCACATAAGCTACGCCAAGCAGCCACACAGCCAGCAACAAGCTGGGCAGTCAGTCAGGCCCACTCCATCCCTTCTCCACCATTGGGCATCTCTCTGGGTTAACTAGAGGCTATGGCAGCCTGAGAGCTCCGGGGCTCCTGTGCATAGACTAGGCTGGATATTATACTATTAGAAAAAAAAGTGTTTAAAAAGGATGGCTTTGGCTATCCCCTGTCGTGCCTCTGACTATGATGAAATTATATGACATGCTATTTCATCAAATCAATTACATAATGTTTAATTGATTACGTGATTGAATTAAACCATGCAACAATTAAACCATTCATATCCTGGGGCACCACGGAAGCATTCATTTATATAGAGTGGTTATCTCCCGAATACACTCTCTTAAAGAACTGAAGATCTTTTCTATCAATAGCAGTCAATTATTAATCGTCACCTCTATCAGGCTCATTCTGATTGTCATAAGTACTTGGTTATCTGCATGAACCCTAGCTAACAAGTTGAATCAGCAATACATACATTGACTTAACTATTTATTTACTAAATACCTAAATAATCACACAGAATTACATAAACCACCATTTAAAAGTTTGTGGTCACTTAGAAATGTCCTTGTTTTTGAAATAATTATTTTTTATTTTTTTTGTTCATTAAAATATCATCAAATTGATCAGAAATACAGTGTAGACATTAATGTTATAAACTACTATTGTAGCTGGAAACAGCAACATGGAATATCTACATAGGCATACAGAGGCCCATTATCAGCAATCATCACACCTGTGTTCCAATGGCATATTGTATTAGCTTATCCAAGTTTATCAGTTTAAAAGGCTAATTGATCATTAGAAAACCCTTTTGCAATTATATTAGCACAGCTGAAAACTGTTGTGCTGATTACAGAAGCAATAAAACTGGCCTTTTTTAGACTAGTTGAGTATCTGGAGCATCAGCATTTGTGGGTTCAATTACAGGTTCAAAATGGCCAGAAACAAAGAAGTTTCTTCGGAAACTCATCAGTCTATTCTTGTTCTGAGAAATGCTATTCCATGTGAAAAATAGCCAAGAAACTGAAGATCTCGTACTGCGCTGTGTCCTACTCCCTTCACAGAAAGGCGCAAACTGTAATAAAAAGAGAAGTGGGAGGCCCTGATGCACAACCGAGCAAGAGAACAAGTACATTAGATTTAGATGGGCAAAAGAACACAGCCACTGGACAGAGGAACTCTGCCTAGACGGCCATCATCCCTTAGTCATATCTTCATTGTTGACGCTGAGACTGATGTTTTGCGGGTACTATTTATTGAAGCTGCCAGTTGAGGACTTGTGAGGCGTCTCTATCTCTTTCGCAATTCCCCGTCTAGTCCTTGTGAATTATCTTTTACCCTTATCTCAAAAATGTCTTGCTTTAGTTCTTCATGTCGTGGAACTTCTAGAGAACATTGGTCTACTTTTTGATCATCCTTTAACCCTTTGTTACCCCTGTGCTCTGACACTTCATGCGGGTTGCGTGCAGGAACGTAGCGAACAGGTCGATTGTAGCGGAAGTCGTTTCGATGGCGACGTACTTTACAGTTATTTTGACTGCAGTGGTTATTGGATTCATGGTTTCGTGGTAGAAACCGTTGTTGTGCATCATCTCTCAACACTCCAATACCTGACAATGCACTGTCTAACTGGAGTGAATGCTCCTAGTCAAACTTCAGAACCGAGTGGTCAGGGCAATTAGAGTTGCTAGCTTTTGATGCTTCAAAAGCTGTGCTTGCAAGCTCCCTGAGTTGTAAGATAGGCAAGCCAACGTGGGCTGTAGGATCCAAGTAGGTAATGAAGGTGGGATACATGTTCGACAGAAACATTTGTTTGAATGTTAACAGCTCTTCCATTCATGTTTCAGTGAGTAGGCCAAAATAAGCTGAACGAAGCCTTTGATAGTAAGCTTGTGGGTGTTCATTCTGAGCATTTTTGACAGTGTTAGCCAATGAGCTATCGTGTATGCGAGTCGCAGAACCACTGAATTCTAATTTCAAAGCTGTGGCAAGTTTAGCGTAGTCGTTTAGCACGTGTTGCTGTTGTAGACGAATTAACCTCGTCATGTGTCTATTCAACGTTCACTTCAACAGGTAAACCCTGCCAGAACCCGTAGCATTTGGGTAGCCATCCAATGCATCATCAATGTCAGCTAGGAATGTCTCAGTATTGTTTGGCTGACTAGGAACTGTGTCAAAGGTGGGGAAATTCTTAACGAGTTTGTCAAGGCGTTCCGCGCCAAACGGGCAGAGAGGGTTTACTTCATCCTGTGGGTAAATTGGGGCTGAAAGGCCAAGAGGAGAAGCCAAGCTTTGGCTTTGTTGGCGAAGAGGCGAAGACTGAGGGACCCATGAGGGAGACAAAGTCTGAAACCTTCTATCGTCTTCACTCCTTTGAGTACCGGACCGCGGTTGCTTAGTTGGGTAGTCACGCTGTATCGCGTGACCATTCTGGAATTCCACCAGATTGTAACTAAGGATGGTATTCTGCTGCATTGCAGAGTCCACTTGATTGCTTAGAGTACTAATTTTGGACACCTGCGTGTCGCACTTTCTCAAACTTATCTGTCATTGTTTGCAGATAGAGGTCTTGAGTATGGAGCAAGAGATTCAGTGATCAGATTTCCAGAAATCAATATTTCCATCTTCATCACCTGAGTTCTCTCATCATTCATTTGGTCAGCGACTTCAGTGAGTTTTGCTGATTTGTCATCCAACTTAGTCATTGTGTTCATTAAGGATACAGGCAATGAGGCAGTGATCACTGACATCTTGGTTGAAAACAGCACGGTGTATATGTAGGGCGAGTTGGTTAGGATGATATCTTTGAGGGTGTCCGTGTTTACGGATTTGGGTTTGTACCTGATAGGTTCATTGATAATTTGTGTGAGATTGAGGGCATCAAGCTTAGATTGTAGGATGGCTGGGGTGGTAAGTATGTTCCAGTTTAGGTCACCTAGCAGCACGAGCTCTGAAGATAGATGGGTGGCAATCAATTCACATATGATGTCCAGGGCACAGCTGGGGGCAGAGTGTGGTCTATAGCAAGTGGTAACGGTGAGAGACTTGTTTCTGGAAAGGTGGGTTTTTAAAAGTAGAAGCTTGAATTGTTTGGGTACAGACCGGGATAGTAAGACAGAAATCTGCAGGCTATCACTGCAGTAGATTGCAACACCGCTCCTTTTGGCAGTTCTATCTTAGTGGAAAATGTTGTAGTTAGGGATGGACATTTCAGGTTTTTTTGTGGTCTTCCTAAGCCAGGATTCAGACACGGGTAAGACATCCGGCTTGACAGAGTGTGCCGAAGCAGTGAATAAAACAAACTTAGGGAGGAGGCTTCTAATGTTAACATGCATGAAACCAAGGCTTTTACGGTTATAGAAGTCAACAAAAGAGAGCACCTTTGGGAATAGGAGTGGAGCTAGGCACTGCAGGTCCTGGGTTAACCTCTACATCACCAGAGGAACAGAGGACAAGTAGGATAAGTGTACGGCTAAAGGCTATAAGTACTGGTCATCTAGTACATTCGGAACAGAGAGTAAAGGGAGCAGGTTTCTGGACGCAATAGAATAGGTTCAAGGCATAACATACAAACAAAGGTATGGTAGGATGTGAGTACATTGGAGGTAAACCTAGGCATTGAGTAATGATGAGAGAGATATTGTCTCTAGAGACGTTTAAACTAGGTGATGTCACCGCATATGTGGGAGGTGGAACTAAATGGTTGGTTAAGGCATATTTAGCAAGGCTAGAGGCTGTACTGTGAAATAAGACAATAATCACTAACCAGGACAGTATTGGACAAGGCATATTGATATTAGGGAGAGGCATGCGTAGCCGAATGATCATAGGGGTCTAGTGAGTGGTTGGGCTGGCTGTAGACACGGCGATTCAGACAACTAGCAGGCCGGGGCTAGCAAGCTAGTAGAAGGGCCTTAGAGGGACCTCGCAATGGAGGAAAGTCAGTTTTAGCCTCTTTGTGCGGTGATATCGATAAACCAGTCATGATGGATTAGTAGGGTTCAGAGTAGCAGAGTGGTCCAATTGGCTAAATAGGGATAGTAGCCCAAGATATTGGCCGATGGATCAATTCAGCTAACAGTCCAATATGCTCTAGACAGCTAGCGGGCCTCTGCTGGCAGGCTAGCAGATGGGCATTCAGGCGACGACGTGATGGGGGGCTTGTTGGAAGAAAAAAAAACATTGGGCAGACTATGTTGGTAGTCCAGTCGGGATGGATAAGCATGGCTTTGTTGAGTAAAAGGGGCCCAGGCCAATTAGCAGGCTAGCAGATGGGCATTCTGAGGATGTCACGATGTAGGAGCCAGTTGAGTACCCCCTCGAGCTGATTATGTCAGTAGACCTGTAGTGAAGGATCGGCGGGGTTCCGTGCCCCATAACAGTAGTAGAAGGGGTCCGTAATTGTAGGCCAGGAGTGGCTGAAGGGCCTCTTCAGCTAGCCGGGAGATGGGCCTAGCATGGGCTAGCTCCAGGCTAATTGGTGCTTTCTTCGGGACAGAGACGTTAGCCAGGAGTAGTTACTCGGATTGCAGCTAGCTAGCTGCAATGATCCAGGTGAAAAGGTTTACAGCTTTAAAGTATGAATATAAGTATGGATATGGAGAGAAAATAGGTCCAATATGCTCTGGTTTGAATCACGTTTTACAAACTGGCGAGAGCTTTCCGAGCTGAAGGTTAGCTGCTGACCGCTAGCAGTGGTTATCTGACTACTAGTTAGTAGCTAGTGAGCTAGCTAGCTTCTGTTGGAGGATTCCGGTTCTGAGGTAAATAACAATACTTTAGAAAAAAACAGATCCACACCACATTGGGTGGGGCAGGTTGCAGGAGAGTATTTTGAAGTTTAGAAAAAATATATAAAACATATGCGAAGAAAAAGATATAGATATAAAAAGTTATATACATGGGACATGACAAGACGAAGGACAAAGACGTCTGACTGCTACGCCATATTGGATAGTGCATCTGGGTTAATATGGAAAAGTTTAAATGGTCTCATTTGTTGAAACCCATTAATTTGGATATTATTTAAAATGTTTTAAAATTGCAACGTGACACAGGAAAAACAAAATGGCTGATTTCCCTTTGTTAGCTTAGCATCTCGTGCAAGCTAATTCTACTTTGTACACTTTCAAGCATAACATAACCCTTCAGCAAAGGAATGGTTTTACTTATAATGGATTAAGTTCAAACTATTCTCTGCATTATTTTCACTGTTTTACCAGAACGTGCGGTACACAAAAAAATACACCACTCACACAGAAACGTGACAGACAGAGAGATAATTATCGCTAGTCAACCTAATTCTACTCAATTTCAATTGGATGGCCCTCTGTCCTCGCTCGAGAAATTAACAATGACAGAGCCTTCCTGCTTCTGAAACATGGGAGGCAGAAATAGCACTACGTTGGCCAAAAGCTCTATTTCTCAAATGTTTATAAATTGCTGGATTGTGTCCTGGATCATGTCCTAGCACTTACAAATGTAATCACTAACGCTACCCACTGGCTACATCAGAGAACAACATGGAGGCAGCCGTGTTGTATATAATAATTTATATAATATACTGGGTGTATTATGTAATCTGCTTTTCATTTTTATATAAACTGAATCAAAATAAAAACTGAATTATATTTTAGATTCCTCCTTATGTTGTTTCTCTGACTATGATTAAATTATATGACATGCTATTTTATCAAATTGATTACAAAACGTTTAATTTAATTAAACCATGCAACAATTACATACCTGGGGCACCATGGAAGCATTAATTGATATAGTGGTTATCTCCCGAATCCACTCTCTTAAAGATCTGAGGATTTTTTATGTCTATTATTAATCGTCACCTCGATCATTCTCATTCTGATTGTTGTAAGTACTTGGTTCTGCACGAACCCTAGCTAACAAGTTGAATCAGCAATACAGAAATTGGTTTAATAATTTGTTTACTAAATACCTAAATAATCACACATATTTACATATATATACACAGGATAGATCATGCATCGATTACTAATCATATCATGAAAAGCACCTAGTGGGCTAACCGAATATGACAGCTGGTTACACAAAGGAAGGGGGTTGGGTTTGAATGAAAGAGCGGGAAGACTGAGGGACAAAGGGAGTGGGTCTCTATCGGCCCTTGAGAAGCTATGCTACTGTAAATTTCAGAATCTTATTTATTCTTAAAACCAGCCATTCAGAAAAGGAAAATGCAAGATAGATATTTACTCTGAGCTGCGCTTAGATAGATGGGTCGAAGATGGAAGACTGGTTTGCCCAGCAGAGATCACCATTGTCTTTTGAAAAATATTTCTGGTCATAGTGTTGTAGAGCGGATACGTTGAAATACCCTGTCATTCTTAGGAGATTATCTGTCCTTTCCTAGTCCACGTACGTTTACAGCTGCAGCTGATAACCCGACGTCTAGGATGTATCACTTCTTCTTTAGTGAATAATAGTTCAAAGTTCATACCAAGTTGCCATCATCAGTTTGTGCTGTATTCTGGCTGGTCTAGTCAAAATTCACCAGTCCAGGGCGGTGATCGTCACCTCCACCTGATCTGGTCTCATGTAAATTCTGTTAGAGTAGTCGTTCAACCATTCGCAACCACAGCTCACGCCGGGGTTTGCTTAGTCTACTGTGAATTGGGTCACAGGGGCTTTTGTACTGGGGAAGAGAAGGGTGTGTTTCATTCATTCTCTCATTTAGAAGCTAAAATCACATTTCGTCTTCTCACAAATATTTTCATATTTAAACATTTAAATTGCACAACAATTCCATGTGAATCTGAAAATTAGAATGTGTAGACTTTTCAAAATACAATTTATGTCGTCCTATCATCAGATATAATGTCCCAGACAAAAACTGATCTGACATCATATTCTTTAAGTACCAATGGACACGTTCAACTGGTTGAGAAAGGGGAAAAAAATGTTCATTCCCCAACCTTTTGTCTGTGGTAACACAGGGCTTTCCAAGTGCCCATTCTGTAGAGTGGAGAGAAAAGGGGGAAAGGTATTTATGTGGGGGGGGGGGGGTCATAAACCGCAGAAGAACCCCTTTAGGTTCTAGATAGCACCTTTTTTTCAAAAAGTCCAGTAAAATGGAGGGCCTTGTGTTTGCTGTATCTGTTTGTGACTTTCACTATTGATTTACGCATTATAGAGTTGGGCGGTATCCAGATTTTCATATCATTATATCGTCCTTCTCTCATGCCGTGATACATTTCTATGGAGGCTGCTAGCTAAATATGCTAATTGAATAAAGAAATTGCAAAGACAGGCAATCCAGCTCATAAAGTTATACATATATAGGTAGGAGCTACCAAATGTCATTTTTGGTGAGTTTGGACAATTACAAGGGAATATGAACGAGAGACTGTGCAAATGAACAAAGTTTTGATGTGTGCTTGTCTGAAGGAAGAACATTACTGCTCTGGAGCAGCATATGTACACGCTGTGTCTGTGTGGACTCTGGAGTCGCTAGTGAAAAGGGCATGCCTGCTCTGCTCAGAGAAGATGAGGGAGGAGCAGACAAGCCGAGAACAGTGGAGAAAAAAACGCAGATGTACAAATAGCTCATCCAAATGTCTTTGACTTCTCAAACATGGCATAAAGCTAACACAAAATTATGCACTGTCACCTTATTAGTTCATCCATTTACTTATATATCTAGCAAGTTAAACTTAGGGGTGGGTTAATGCAGAATTCTTTGTTTTTCATACAGTAAAAAAATACAATATCATTTTGAAAACGCAGATCTAAAATGCTTCTTATTGTAATTTCTGCTCGGTATCAGACTAATGTTGTGCTTCAGTTGCACTTCACTCAGATGAGAATTCACAAAAGGGCTTTCTATCAGCAGTCAGAGCTCTGACTTATCTCCTGTACATTTTTTGGTGCAGGCATCCTACTTTTATCTGGTATAATGCAAGATACATTTTAAGCTAAACATCAGGAAATGTAGCCAAATGTAGAAATATGATGGCCATGCATAATTTCTGCAAAACAAGACCTTGCTTTTTCATTGTAAGCTAATTTACTGCCAGCCAAATAGCGTTGCACTTTGGCATTTGTCTGCCAAATGTGTTGTACTAATGTATTTTCTATGAAGTAAAACTATAGTTGCACGTCCCTAATCACTCTATTGAAGCAAAAAACACTGTTGACAAGCCGGACTCACCTTCTCCCGCTTTGTCCTGTCGTGCTATTTACAAACAAACACATGACTGGCGCAACTGTTCTAGGGAAATATGGTAAGCTTCATGATGTAAAATCATTTGACAAGTGAAATGAAGAACGCAATTTGCTTTATCTCCTAATGTATTGCACAAGTTGACTGCAGGTATTTACTGTAAAAAAAAAAAAAAAAGTAACTACAAATATTAACATTTATTGAAAAACTGAAAATAAATAGTTTCAACGGTATTGACAGGTATGGAGAAAAACATCTCATGGCTATTTCCAATAACCTGGTAAACGGTATACCGCCCAAGCCTAATGCAGTATCTTTTTTCACCGCAACTTAGTCCTACTCCAGTCTCCTTCTCAGCTCATTTATCAACTTGATTTACTTAACAAAAAGTAAATCGCTTGGTGGTCCAGGTGTTCTCTGACTTGGCCCTTTCTTCCTTTGTTCTCTATTGCTCCTCCTATTGTTCTTCAAGCAAGGGGGGAGGCCGATGACATCAGAGGTGCCCTCTGATGTCCTCGGCCTCCCCCCTTGCTTGAAGAACAACTCAGACCAACTCCTTGAATGGCCTACTCAATGAGTTTGCACTTGTGCCTAAAAAACACTGTTTCTGCTAAAAGGTTAGGAATAGATTCCTGTTGACACAGGAGGCCTTTGCCTAGAAATTGCATACTATAATAAAGCTATAGCCCACTTTTGTTGTGTATGTGTATTTGTTTGTCTGTGTCTATGCCTCTGTGAACTGTATACATTTGCACATTTGTTTGTGATTGTACAGTACAGCAGTGTCAAATGCTTCCACCAAGCACCCTGGGAAGCACTTTCCAGAGCATTATGTAGAGCTCATTGTAAATAGCATCTCTTTATCAAGTCATAAACGCCAAGGCCTTATAAGTTATTCTTTAAATAAACAGCTGTCGTTAATGCTGGTCTATTATCCTGTTGATGAATGCTAATGGTTACTGCTCTGGCTGAGTGGAGAGGGAGAGTGAGGAGGAGAGAGAGGAAGAGATGGAGGGAGGGAGAGCAAGAGAGAGAGATGGGGAGAGAGAGAAGAGGGAGAGAGAGCGAAACCCTGGCTGAGTATTTCTTCTTCACAGTGGGCTGTATTTTCTGACAGCCTTTACACATGGTGGGATTAACACATACTGTCAATCATTGACAGATTTAACACAATCACATGCTATTTTGGCCCACTGCAAGATCGTACTGAGTAACAGGCATTAATTAGTCTTATGATAGAAGTTGGCCTTAAACATTTTTGTAGATGATTTGGTTCCAGTGTAGCTAGTTATCTCTAGATGGTAAGAACTATTTAATGCAGTTACTGTGCAGAGACGCTCTTTTCAGAGAGTGTGAGAGACAAAACAAAGACAGAGAGCATTAAGAAGGAAAAGAAGTGGATAGATAGAAGTTTTGATCGGAGTACCAACCAGGAGAATGTTCCTGTGGTTTGTTTTCTAATGGAGCGGCGGGACCTTGTCTGGGCGTTTAATTCTTCCTAAATGAAACAAAATGCTGTCTGCCTGCTTTTGTCTGGCTGTTAACAAGACTTGTCTGTCTGGCATCTTTAAAGTTGAACAGGAAAAGAGAGAAAAGAGAGAAGAGAGGGATGATCAAACTTGTTTCATTGTTTCCCCTAGTAGATCAAAGATGCTTAATTGGATGAATGAAGAGGAATCTAGGTTTCACAGTCCAGACATTGGAACTCAGTGGGGTTTTGGCTCTACCAATGACTAATCTTGTATCTCAACCTAGGCATTTACCTTTGTATGTTGGAGAGTTGTAGAAAGTATGTAGCATGGATACACCGTTGTGGAATTGAATTCAGTCCAGTTGCTCTTGGTAAAATAGTCAATTTGAGGTTAATAGGTCGTTAGTAAAGTTAAGGTGGAGGTCAGATACTGTATGTTGTGGGGCTAGGAATTGGGTTGTTGAATCCACGCAGCCTGAAAACTCTGGCATGCTGCAGGCACTGTTAGCTCAGCCAGGTGACAGCAACCAGAGCAGATAAAATACTTCACACATAACAGGCAGTATTTACTGAATGGACAATTTTATTGAATGCTATGGAGACAGGTGAATCACGGTCTCCTACCCCTCCTCCTTTCCTTCTCCTCCTTTTCCTCTTCCTCTTCCTCTCTCTTTGTCTATATCCAACCTTTCCATCTCTCAGTTTTTGTCTCAATATGCTAGTCTGTTTCTCTATTTAGAGCAGTGAAACCTTTCCATGGCCCTGCAGATGTAGGTGTTGCATGGAGAATAGTAATTACAGGTGGTGTGTGCTCTCCCTGGGAATTTCTGGCAGCGCTATTTCTCTGTGTGTGTGTGACACAGGGTCAGGGGGGGACATGTGATATACAGCAAGTCGCCGGGTCGTATACTGCAGGGATATTTGGAGTGAAGAGGGAGGATGTTTCCACATTCCAAAACACTGAAATCAATCACTGGTATCTAGTGTCTACAAAGCAGGTTATTTTTTTTAACCTTAACCTTAACTAGGCAAGTTAGTTAAGAATCCATTCTTATTTACAATGACGGCCTACAGGGGAACAGTGGGTTAACTGCCTTGTTCAGAGAGACTTTTACCTTGTCAGCTCGGGGATTCAATCCAGCAACCTTTCGGTTTATGGCCTAACACTCCAACCACTAGGCTACCTGCTTCCCCAAGTATGCATGTGTCTGACAGTCCTCTTTTAATTTACTGTGAAGCAGACCAAGGGAATTCAGTTTTCAGTTTTCAGTTGGTATAGACTTACTAAAAGTATGGTTAAGTTACAGGTATGTGATTTCTCTGCTCTCTCTCTCGCTCTAATTGATTCATCAATCAGTAAATGTAGGCTAATGTCCTACAAATACTTTTCCGCGCTATACCTACTTGATTTGGGCCTATTCACTTCAAATTGCATGCGCTGCTCGGCTAGGTACATCAAAACTATACTAACTACTGCCTACTCTGGTTCTAAAGTGCTGCCATGAACTCAATAATAAGAGGTGTGAAATACATTAAATACTCACGGAAAGCTGTGACTCTCCTCTCTGTAACTAGAGCAACATTAGTTGCTTTGAAAACTGTATTTTTTTCCACAATAGCATTTTGAGCAACGGTCATGTGCTTCTGCTTCTCAGAATGAATCTATCCCTCCTATGTGCACACAGTGGGGAGAGGGAGTGAGAGTCAGCAGGTGACAGCGAAACAAGGATAGGCAGATACTTTCATAGCACAAATCAACATAATGCATAGGCTAGTACAGTTGACCAAATAATGGTTTTATAACAATTTCCAGGAACGTTGTGTATTAAAATCACAGAAAATTACTGACGTAAGCAAAATGCTTCGGTAAGAGAAAGGCAACGTCGGTGTCCGTAATTTTCAATTATGGTCCCAGCTCGTTTAGAGATAGTCCTGCTGAGAGAGAGCCACGTAGAGCACCATACACTACAGCCTGAGCCGCAAATGAGCTTTCCTCGCTTAATTAACTACCCAGCACTGAGCTGCTTCGAACCAGGCTTTTCTCTTTCTCTCTCCATGAACAGGTGCATGTGTGTTACATGTTATACATGGGCTTATCTCTTCCCTCCTCTCCCAGAGATAACCTTGTTGGCTAGCTTAGCATAGCTTAGCTCACCCTCACTCTCCCTTTCTCCCAAGACTGAACTGGAAAGATATTAGCTTGTGCTGTTAGTCGGAGCGCCTTTTGATCAAGCAACCAGGGATTGCTTTCTTCTTCTTGCACAGCCAAACAAACAAACAGCCTACCCCTCCCTCCCCTCTCTCCCTCCCTCCCTCCCATTCCCCAACAGGTGTAGCTGCTGAGGCAGTTGTTGAAATGAGAGATGTTGTGTTCTTGGTCTTGACTGTAGGTAGGTAGGTAGGTATTCAAGAGGTGCATTAATTCAGAGCTTCTCAAGGGGAAGGGAATGTGCCTGGGTGACTTGTCATTGTTTATGCAGAACTAAGTGAGCCTCCCTCTATTTTACTTTTTTTACCACACCCTCCAGACTCCATCCATCCCTCCCTTCCTTCTTTCCCCCAGGCTACTGTCCCGTCCTTTATCTCTCCTTCCCTCCCTATTTTACCTCGTCAACACACTCAAGGCTCCCTCCCTCTCTTTTCCCTTCTCCCAGGCCACTGTCTTCTCCATCTCCTTCCCTTTTTTTCTCCCATCCTCCACCCTCCACCCCAGCATCTGTTAGAGGAAGGAGTGACTGCCTCCCCTCCCCTCCCGTCCTGTGAAGACCCGGCAATGAGCTGGAACTGTTCTAGTCCATTAATCTACCCCAACGCCACGCCACAACCCCCTGCCACCCCCTGACTGCCTGGCTCTGCCTGCCTGGGCCTCACATTAACTCACTCCTGTGAGAGGGATAGATGGGGAGGGAGGGGGAAGAAGAGGAAGAGAGAGCAGCTAGATAGAACCACCCAGAATGCTGCTGGACAGTATATGTCATATATAATATGTTGTAAAAATGCAGACAGTTTTTCCTGACCATGAGATGCTTTGGGCCTCTCTAGTATAATTGAGCAATAATGCACAAGGGGGTGTGGCATATGGCCATTATACCATGGCTAAGGGCTGTTCTTAGGCACAATGCATCGCCTGGTGCCTGGACACAGCCCTTAGACATGGTATATTGGCAATATACCACAAACCCCAGAGGTGCCTTATGGCTATTAGAAACTGTTTACCAACATAATTAGAGAGGTAAAAATAAATGTTTTGTCATACCCATGGTATACGGTCTGTTATACCACGGCTGTCAGCCAATCAGCATTCAGGGCTTGAACCACCCAGTTTATAGTAGGGATTAATTTGAGACTAGAGTTGTCACTAGGCCAGGAAAAAAACAGAAACTTCAACCACTATTCATCAGCATAGCGACAGTAGTCCCATGTCTAGTCAGTGGTCATAGTGAGGGTAAAGTGTTGGATTCCAGTCACCTGGGGACAAACCGGTGCTTGGGGACACCCATTACAGGGTCAAACAGGTGCTTGGGGACAGGGTATTGTTGCCATCTTCCTCCTTAGATGACAGATATGTCCCACACTCCTCTGTCATCCTGTCATACTGGTCACTTCTAGGGTCATGGTAGGGTCATTGTTATGCAGTGCCACACAGGTCTAATGGGACATGAGACAGATGATACTGACACCTTGTCTGTGTCCCAAATTTCACCCTATTCCCTATATAGTGCACTACTTTTGACCAGAGCCCTATTGGCTTAAACAATATGATAAACATAATAGTTGTTGATTATGTAAATATACATTATCATTTCACAACGATGTATTGTCTTATCAAATAGACAATGATTATGAGGATATTTTCCCGACACTGTAGTTCTAGTGGTCATTATACAGTAGATAACAGTTAACAACTTTTTCCCAGGGACTGCTCTCCTCTAACAATAGTAGGTTTATGCCCTATTACGATTCAGAATTGGTCTCTTTCCACCTCTGTTTCTCCTTTCACAACAGATTTATACCTAAATTTGACAAATTAATCTTAGATATAACGTCCCAGACAATAGTTGCTCCCTGGGACTGCTGAAAATGTATCCAAAGGGGCTTTTGGTTGCGACTGTATTATTTTACCATCATTGTAAAGCTCTAGTTATGTTTTTGCTTTTACAAAGTCATTTCTGAAGAGTAGTATTGTCACGACTTCTGCCGAAGTCGTTGCCTCTCCTTGTTCGGGCGGTGCTCGGCGTTCGACGTCACCGGTCTTCTAGCCATCATTGATCCTTTTTTTTCATTTTCCATTGGTTTTGTCTTGTCTTCCCATACACCTGTTTTCAATCCCATTCATTACCTGTTGTGTATTTAACCCTCTGTTTCCCCTCATGTCTTTGTCAGAGATTGTTTTATTGTCAGTGTAGTGTGATTGTTGTATAGGTGTGCGTCGGGTCCTCGTACCCATGTTTATGTACATTTAGTGTTATGGAGCATACTCCGTGGACTTTATTAAAAGACTCCATTTTACACTCCATTTGACTCTCCTGCGCCTGACTTCCCTGCCACCTATTACACCTACGCATGACAAGTATTTATTTAATTTGAATAGTGATTCATTTACATCTGCCCCTGATTCTAAGGTCACCCCTTTTATGTGAACTGAACTCATTTTAATATGGTGAAACTATATATTTTAAATTATTTTTTCTAAAGAAAGAAACAACATTAAATCATAATGCAAAAGCAGGTGAGGTGGTTCTACTCTTTTTGGTCATATTGTGGTGTTTTGTTGTGGAAAACCATAGATACAGAGCAATCGGAAAGTATTCAGACCCATTCCCTTTATCCACTTTAAAAGATTTTTTTACAGCTTTGTTCTAAAATTGATTAAATATTTGCTTTCTCATCAATCTACAGACAATACCCCATAATGACAAAGCGAAAACAGGATTATTGAAATGTTTTAACATGTATTAAAACTTCAAAACCTTAATGTAAGTATTCAGACCCCTTGCTATGAGACACAAAATTGAGCTCAGGTGCATCCTGTTTCCATTTATCATCCTTGAGATGTTTCCACAACTTGATTGGAGTCCACCTGTGATAAATTCAATCGATTGGACATGATTTGGAGAGGCACACACCTGTCTATACAAGGTCCCACAGTTGACAGTGCATGTCGGAGCAAAAACCAAGCCATGAGGTTGAAGAAATTGTCAGTGGAGCTCCGAGACAGGATTGTGTCGAGGCACAGATCTGGGGAAGAGTACCAATACATTTCTGCAGCATTTAAGTTCCCCAAGAACACAGTGGCCTCCATCATTCTTAAATGGAAGAAGTTTGAAACCACCAAGACTCTTCTTAGAGCTGGCCGCCCAGCCAAACTGAGCAATCGGGGGAGAAGGGCCTTGGTCAGGGAGGTGACCAAGAACCCGTTGGTCACTCTGAGCTCCAGATGTGGAGATGGGAGAAGCTTCCAGAAGGACAACCATCTCTGCAGCACTCCACGGACCATATCACCTCCAACCTACCTCACACCCTAGACCCACTCCAATTTGATTACCGCCCCAATAGTTCCACAGACGACGCAATCGCAACCACACTGCACAATGACCTAACCCATCTGGACAAGAGGAATACCTATGTGAGAATGCTGTTCATCGACTACAGCTCAGCATTTAACACCATAGTACCTTCCAAACTCGTCATCAAGCTCGAGACCCTGGGTCTCGACTCCGCCCTGTGCAACTGGGTACTGGACTTCCTTACCCAGGTGGTGAGGGTGGGTAACATCTCCACCCCGCTGATCCTCAACACTGGGGCTCCACAACGGTGCGTTCTCAGCCCTCTCCTGTACTCCCTGCTCACCCACGACTGCGTGGCTATGCACGCCTCCAACTTAATCATCAAGTTTCCTGATGACACTACAGTGGTAGGCTTGATTACCAACAACAACGAGACAGCCTACAGAGAGGAGGTGAGGGCCCTCGGAGTGTTGTGTCAGGAAAATAACCTCACACTCAACGTCAACAAAACAAAGGAGATGATTGTGGACTTCAGGAAACAGCAGAGGGAGCACCCCCCTATCCACATCGACGGGACAGTAGTGGAGTGGGTAGTAAGTTTTAAGTTCCTCGGCATACACATCACGGACAAACTGAATTGGTCCACCCACACAGAAAGCGCTGTGAAGAAGGAGCAGCAGCGACCTGTACGCTCTCGTTACCTGGCCCTTGCTTCATACTCATCGCCAAACCCACTGGCTACAGGTTATCTACAAGTCTCTGCTAGGTAAAGCCCCGCCCTATCTCAGCTTGCTGGTCACCATAGCAGCACCCACTCGTAGCACACGCTCCAGCAGGTATAACTCTCTGGTCACCCCCAAAGCCAATTCCTCCTTTGGTCGCCTTTCCTTCCAGTTCTCTGCTGCCACTGACTGGAACGAACTGCAAAAATCACTGAAGCGGAAGATTCCCATCTCCCTCACTAGCTTTAAGAACCAGCTGTCAGAGCAGCTCACAGATCACTGCACCTGTTCATAGCCCATCTGTATACAGCCCATCTATCTACCTCATTCCCATACTGTATTTATTTATTTTGCTCCTTTTGCACCACAGTATCTCTACTTGCACATCCATCTTTTGCACATCTACCATTCCAGTGTTTAATTGCCATACTGTAATTACTTGGCCACCATGGCCTATTTTTTTCCTTAACTCCCTTATTTGACCTTATTTGCACTCACTGTATATAGACTTTGTTCTCTTTTTTTCTACTGTATTATTGACTGTATGTTTTGTTCATTCTATGTGTAACTCTGTGTTGTTGTATGTGTCAAACTGCTATGCTTTATCTTGGCCAGGTCACAGTTGCAAATGAGAACTTGTTCTCAACTAGCTTACCTGGTTAAATAAAATAAAAATAAATAAAATAAACCACCCGGGCCACTGCCTGTTCACCCCACTATCATCCAGAAGGCGAGGTCAGTACAGGTGCATCAAAGCAGGGACCGAGAGACTGAAAAACAGCTTCTATCTCAAGGCCATCAGGCTGTTAAACAACCACCACTAACATTGAGTGGCTGCTACCAACATACTGCCACTTTAATATTGGAAATAGATGGAAATTGATGTAATACATGTATCACTAGCCACTTTAAACTATGCCACATTGTTTACATACCCTACATTACTCATCTCATATGTATTTACTGTACTCAATACCATCTACTGCATCTTGCCTATGCTGTTCTGTACCATCACTCATTCATATATCTTTATGTACATATTCTTTATCCCCTTACACTTGTATGTATAAGGTAGTAGTTGTGGAATTGTTAGGTTAGATTACTCATTGGTTATTACTGCATTGTCGGAATTAGAAGCACAAGCATTTCGCTACACTCGCATTAACATCTGCTAACCATGTGTATGTGACAAATAAAATTTGATTTGATTTGAATTTTATCAAAACAGGCAAACATTTCAGGTGGCCTTTTCAAACAGTTGAAAGGGCATTATCATCATCTTCACAATTTCAAAATATTATTCCAATCTCATAATGTGGAAATATATATAAAGTCATGTTTTTGATTGCACTGGGCCTTTAAAAAGCATGTTCCCACTCAAGAACATTTGTTAGATGGCCCGCATATCAGTTTCTGATGTTTTTACTCAAATCCACTCCTCACCCTCGCCCCCATACACCCCCACCATCCTCTTTGTCCTTGTAGCAATGTAGTCAAACAGTGGCTCCACTGGGACCAGATTTAATTACTGGCCCTATCCGAGGCCCCTGTTGTCCCCCGTCCACATCAGTCCACTTAATTTCCCCACCAATAGAGAGAGAGGATGAGGCCAAATGAATCCCTACCCCCGGAATCTCTGACTCCAATAAACATTTAATGAACAAAACTCCGCTCCCCGTTCCTCCCACTACTGCCGCCGAGCACTTAAAATTAAGCTCTCGAACAAGACAGCAAACAACAGTTAATCTGAGGAATAGACTGGCGGCTCAGTAATGACTAGCTCTAGTCTGTACCGTAGACTCTGCTCCTGCTCAATTATTCATAGGACCACATCAATCATTCTCCTTCAGAATCACCTTGGTGAGGTGTCTATGATGAGCTCTGCATAGGAAACAACCTACAGCATGCTACTGGGGAGACATGACGTGGCTTTACTTTAGATCCTGGTTACGTTCATGCAAGATTGGGGTCAATTGGAATTGGAATTAGAGTGGACTTTACTTACCACCCTGCATCCTTACTTCCTTACATCCTCACAACCCTGCTTCCTTGCCTTAACTATAGCTATTTAACTAGCACGTTTCCTCCCCTCGTCAGTCTGGCTCTTTGAAGTCTTTAGAACAAATGTCTTTGAGAGAATCTATTCATCATTCAAGATGAAATGTGGAGGTGAAATATCAGGTTACAAGGTGAATGTAGGTCAAGATCTGGCAACTCAAACTAGGTCAGGGAGTAGACCTTCCATCCTGTCCTCAACATATTGAGCTGTTTTATAATGATAAATCATTCAGTATGATAATAGTACATTATACTCTCTAGATGGGTACATTTAGTTACAGTTCACCTGTTTGAAACTTAAGTGTCCTCTATCTCTTTTTTACTCCACTTCATTAAAATGCAGAGATAAATTGACTGTATAAAACATAAAGAACACCTTCCTAATATTGAGTCGCACCCCTTTTTTTGCCCTCAGAACAGCCTCAATCCGTTGGGGCATGGACTCTACAAGGTGTCAAAAGCATTCCACAGGGATGCTGGCCCATGTTGACTCCAATGCTTCCCACAGTTGTGTCAAGTTGGCTGGTAGAGGATCTCTACTCCAAATAGCTCATTCCATCTGATTCCACAGATACTCAATTGAATTGAGATCTGGTGACTGGGCAGGCCACTGCAGCAAGCTGAATTCACTGTCATGTTTGTGGAACCATTCCTGGACAATCCTTCCAGGAAGGGATGTATCGGATTGGCAATGATGCTCACATATCCTGTGGCATTCAAACGTTGCTCCACTTTTATCAAAGAGCCCAATGTGTGTCATGAAACACTCCACATAATCACACCACCACCAGCCTGCAATGTTAACACGTGAAACAGCAGGAATCAGGTTTTTCCAATTCTCCAGTGTCCAGTGATTTCGTTCCTTAGCCCACTGCAACCACAGTTACTTGTTTTTTTCTGAAATAAGTTGTCAAGGTACAACGACTTGTGCGTTATTTAATGGGTCTTTGGGCACCAATGTTGTACTGGACTGTCACTGTAGCCAGTCTGTTTCTCTGCACAGTTCGTAACAGCTTCCTTTGTCCTCTTTCATCAATGACCCATTTTCACCCACTGTCCCCGCCGTTGGCTGAATGTCCTTTGAGTGGTGGACTGTTCTTTATACACACAGGAAACTGTTGAGCGTGAAAACCCAGCAGCGTTGCAGTTTTTATTTATTTTTTATTATAGGGGGTGGATCAGCTTTAATACTGCGGATAGATTGAAGCTTCCATCAATGTAATTGTCTGCATCGTTTCCAATCCCCCATATTTTTGGGGGGTAAATACAGTTGAAGTCGGAAGATTACATACACTTCAGCCAAATACATTTAAAATACGTTTTTCACAATTCCTGACATTTAATCCTACTAAACAATCCCTGTTTTAGGACAGTTAGGATCACCACTTTATTTTAAGATTGTGAAATGTCAGAATAATAGTAGAGAGAATGATTTATTTCAACTTTTATTTATTTCATCACATTCCCAGTGGGTCAGAAGTTTACATACACTCAATTAGTAGTTGGTAGCAATGCCTTTAAATTGTTTCACTTGGGTCAAACGTTTCGGATAGCCTTCCACAAGCTTCCCACAATAAGTTGGGTGAATTTTGGCCCATTCCTCCTGACAGAGCTGGTGTAACTGAGTCAGGTTTGTAGGCCTCCTTGATCACACACGCTGTTTCAGTTTTGCCTGCCAATTTTCTATGGGATTGAGGTCAGGGCTTTGTGCACTCCAATACCTTGACTTTCTTGTCCTTAAGCCATTTTGCCACAACTTTGGAAGTATGCTTGAGGTCATTGTCCATTTGGAAGACCCATTTGCCACCAAGCTTTAACTTCCTGACTGATGTCTTGAGATGTTGCCTCAATATATCCACATAAATTTCCTACCTCATGATGCCATCTATTTTGTGAAGTGCACCAGTCCTTCATACAGCAAAACACCACCACAATAGGATGCTGCAACCCCCATGCTTCACGGTTGGGATGGTGTTTTTCGGTTTGCAATCCTCCCTCTTTTTCCTCCAAATATAACAATGGTCATTATGGCTAATCAGTTCTATTTTTGCTTCATCAGACCAGAGGACATTTCTCCAAAAAGTGCAATCTTTGTCCCCATGTGCAGTTGCAAACCGTAGTTTGACTTTTTTACAGGGGTTTTGGAGCAGTGGCTTCATCCTAGCTGAGTGGCCATTTAGGTGATGTCAATATAGGACTCTCTGGATATAGATACTTTTGCGCCTGTTTCCTCCAGCATCTTTACAGGGTCCTTTGCTGCTGTTCTGGGATTGATTTGCACTTTTCGCACCAAAGTATGTTCATCTCTAGGGGATGTCAATTAGCCTATCAGAAGCTTCTAAAGCCATTACATGGCACAGTCAACTTAGTGTATGTAAACTTATGACCCACTGGAAATGTGATACATTGAATTATCAATGAAATAATCTGTCTGTAAACAATTGTTGGAAAAATGACCTGTGTCATGCACAAAGTAGATGTCCTAACCGACTTGCCTGTAGCTCTGGCCCAGAAGCAAGGATATGCATATTCTTGGTACCATTTGAAAGAAAACACTCAGAAGTTTGTGTAAATGTGAATTGAATGTAGGAGAATATAACACAATAGATCTGGTTTAGATAATACAATGAAAAAAAATACAATAAAACAAACATTCAGATAGGATGATGGGGACAATTTCAGTGACAAAGATAAGAGGGCAACAGTACTTGTGCAGAGTTTCAGAATGATAACTTCCAAAATGAGTGTGCTACATGAGATTTATCATGAAGTCACCCAGGTGTCCCACACAAGTAGCCCAAATGTACCCAAATGGCAAAATTGGTGAAGGTATACATTTTGAAACAAATAACTATATACAAAATGCCAAAATTATATTCTAACACACCCCCACAAAAAATAGAGAAAAAAATATGGGATAAAAAATATGAAGAAAAAAAATATTCATTTACAAAATAACATGGGTAACTATTTACACACTTTCAATATTTGGAAGACCCCCAATCTCAAATCAAATTTATTTATATAGCCCTTCGTACATCAGCTAATATCTCAAAGTGCTGTACAGAAACCCAGCCTAAAATCCCAAACAGCAAGCAATGCAGGTGTAGAAGCACGGTGGCTAGGAAAAACTCCCTAGAAAGGCCAAAACCTAGGAAGAAACCTAGAGAGGAACAAGGCTATGAGGGGTGGCAAGTCCTCTTCTGGCTGTGCCGGGTGGAGATTATAACAGAACATGGCCGAGATTTTCAAACATTCATAGATGACCAGCACGGTCAAATAATAATAATCACAGTAGTTGTAGAGGATGCAACCGGACAGCACCTCTAGAGTAAATATGAACAGTTTAGGGTTCCATAGCCGCAGGCAGAACAGTTGATACTGGAACAGCAGCAAGGCCAGGTGGACTGGGGACAGCAAGGAGTCATCATGCCAGGTAGTCCTGATGCATGGTCCTAGGGCTCAGGTCCTCCAGGAGAGAGAAAGAGAAAATTAGAGAGAGCATACTTAAATTCACACAGGACACCGGATAAGACAGAAGAAGTACTCCAGATATAACAAACTGACCCTATCCCCCCGACACATAAACTACTGCAGCATAAATACTGGAGGCTGAGACAGGAGGGGTCAGGAGACACTGTGGCCCCATCCGATGAGACCCCTGGACAGGGCCAAACAGGAAGGATATAACCCCACCCACTTTGCCAAAGCTCTACACAATATTGTGCTGCTGATGCCAGGTGCCATAGCAGTCTCTTTCTGCTGTAAAGTGAGTATCAACAGGTATAATAAACATATACCTATATATATATATTATATATATATATATATATATATATATATATATATATATATATATATATAAATGATAGGCAATTAGCAAGACAACCCCAATAAAGGAGTGGTTCTGCAGGTGGTGACCACAGACCACTTCTCAGTTCCTATGCTTCCAGGCTGATGTTTTGGTCACTTTTGAATGCTGGCGGTGCTTTCACTCTAGTGGTAGCAACCCACACAAGTGGCTCAGGTAGTGCAGCTCATCCAGGATGGACATCAATGCGAGCTGTGGCAAGAAGGTTGGCTGTGTCTGTCAGCGTAGTGTCCAGAGCATGGAGGCGCTACCAAGAGACAGGCCAGTACATCAGGAGATGTGGAGGAGGCCGTAGGAGGGCAACAACCCAGCAGCAGGACCGCTACCTCCGCCTTTGTGCAAGGAGGAGCAGGAGGAGCACTGCCAGAGCCCTGCAAAATTACCTCCAGCAAGCCACAAATGTGCATGTGTCTGCTCAAATGGTCAGAAACAGACTCCATGAGGGTGGTATGAGGGCCCGACATCCACAGGTGGGGGTTGTGCTTACAGCCCAACACCGTGCAGGACGTTTGGCATTTGCCAGAGAACACCAAGATTGGCAAATTCGCCACTGGCGCCCTGTGCTCTTCACAGATGAAAGCAAGTGTTCTGTTTCTGACCTGGGCCCTCTCATTTTCTGTTTTGACCTCAGCTCTCAGCAAATTAAATGAAAAGGGGAATTCCATTTCATGATTAAGGATGCGTACACTGTTGTTGGTTCTCTGAAGACTTGTCAATGTAGTGGCTCCATTGAGAGACCTTAGTAATTGTAATGGCTGCATTTCCTTTCCCTTCCATGACAAATCACTTGACATGAATGGAAATTGCTTGTGCTTTTGCTCTTAAAATCCCCCTTAGTTGTTCATCAACACTATGAATCACCAGAGGTCTGAAACAGACATGTATTATTATTACATATGGAAATGATCATATTACATTGATAACTATATGGAATGCCCATAGACAGTATGGTATATGTCCTCATACTCACCCACCATTACCGCAACAGAAAAAAAGTGAGTAGCATTGTGAATTACATTATCAGGATCGCCTCAGTGTCCACATAATTACATTATTCCGTTTCTTCCCTTTTAACATTATTTTAACCAAACATAAATGTAAATAACTGTTTATAACTGTCTGATTACTCAGACCAGGTTGATGCATAGGCTGTGTTAATAGGGTGGTTAATATGGCCAATTCAAATGTAGCAACAGTCTCATCCAATCTAACCACTGAGATGTTTTGTGAGTCTAATTTGTGATAATGGCAATTAGTTCTGAGGGATGGGTGACAGGGGAAGGAGGCTGGGCTTTGTACTTGTTGTCTCACAATCCATAAAAGCAGTATTTGACTTGTTTTTGAAATCAACAGATTGCTGGAACATCCTCTTGAAGCCTGGCCTTATTGTCAAGGAAAAACAACTTTTAGAAGGACATTATCCTTTTTGATAGCATCTGATGTTGTGTCCCAAATGGCACCCTATTCCCTATGGGCCCTGATCAAAAGTAGCGTACTACATAGGGACTAGGGTGCCATTTGAGATTCAGCCTATCCCTTATTTTAATAAGGTGAGAATGTATCTGGGTTTTCACTCATAATCCTTGAGTTGAGTATGTATAAACTGTGAAGCAGAAAGGATGAGTGTGAAGATTGGTCTTGAACTGAGCATTAACTGGAGTGTGGGGTACTTTTCACATTAACTTAGCGCTATGGTTTCAACTGAGCTCAACATTAACTGAACAATGTGATACTTTCACGATAAACTCAGCTCAATGGTACTTTTAGCAGACGAATCGCAATTAGGATTTTTCTTTTCTTCTTCTTGTTTTTTTTTACCCCGTTTTCACCCCAATTTCGTCATATCCAAATTGGTAGTTACAGTCTTGTCCCATCGCTGCAACTCCCGTACGGACTCGAGAGAGGCGAAGGTCGAGAACCTTGCGTCCTCTGAAACCCAACCCAGCCAAGCCGCACTGCTTCTAGACACAATTGCTGCTTAACCAGAAAGCCAGCTGCACCAATATGTCGGAGGAAACACCGTACACCTGGCGACCGTGTCAGCATGCACTTGCGCCCAGCCCGCCACAGGAGTCGCTAGTGCGAGATGGGACAAGAAAATCCCTGCCGACCAAACCCACCCCTAAACAGATCCTCAAGGTAGATGGATGATTTAAATACGTTATTGGACCTTAAACAGATATGGCTTATTAACCTAAGCGGTCCAAATAATGATGATCCATGCTTCTTTGAAAATATATATAATTATTGAGCAACACAAGACTCTAATATTATGGTGGGAGATTGTAATACATTTTTAAATACCTCTATGGGCTGTAAAGTAAATAACACTTCAAACTATCACCCTCATGCACTTCATGAATGTCATGGAATACTGGAATTAGTGGATATATGGAGGCTTATATTCCCTGACCTAGTGAGATATACATGGCGGAGGCTCAATCAAGCTAGTCGTCTTGATTACTTTCTTATGTCATTCTCTCTGGCACCAAAGGTAAAAAAGAAGAAGTGTTGATAGGGGACAGAATGCGGTCAGGCCGTCACATAATTGGCATATATATTACTCTTACAGAATTTCCATGTGGGCGATGATGTTGGAACTTTGATCAAAGCCTACTGGATGAAAATTTGTTTTTAACTAGGACAGAAGAATTCAGAACTGACTTTGTCCGACATAACATAGATACAGCAGATTCCCTTATTGTGCAGGACACTGTTTAAATGTACCTTTAGAGGCCATGCAATTCAGTACTCATCTGTAAAACAAACGCAATTTAGGTCAAAAGAGTCCATGTTAACAAAGGAAATGGAAGGATTAGCATTACAGATAGATAGCAATAAAAACTGTACCACAGAGTATGTTAGAGGAAAAACAAAAAAGAAAGATCCAGTCTAAGGTATTATTAAAAAAAAGCGAACTGGACGGAATATGGGGGAAAATGCACCAAATTGTTTTTTAATCTTCAACATGGAAATGCTACCAAAAATAATTAACTGAAACTTGTTAAAATGATGGAGTCACCCATGATTCACCAATCAATATTTAGAAAGAAGTAAAGCATATGTTTTAGTTAGTCTCCTCATTCTCCTCTTACCGAAGCTAACTGTATGGATGTTTTTCCTATTAATAATGTAAAATGTACAGAGGAGAAACTTCTTGATGCAATTAAAGCCTTTAAGTCTGGGAAAACTCCAGGGCAGGATGGCATACCAGTGGATGTATACCAAACTTTTTTTGATATACTCAGAGGACTGTTATTAGCATATTTTAACCACTCCTATATAAATGGTAGATTATCGGACACTCAACAAGAAGGTGTGATTTCATTATTACTGAAACAGGATCCAAGTGGTAAGTATAAAGATCCAGTCCATTTAAAAAATTGGAGGCCTCCTTGTCACGCCCTGACCTTAGAGAGCCTTTTTATGTCTCTATTTGGTTTGGTCAGGGTGTGATTTGGGGTGGGCATTCTATGTTTTGTTTTCTATGATTTTGTGTTTCTATGTTTTGGCCAGGTATGGTTCTCAATCAGGGACAGCTGTCTATCATTGTCTCTTTTTGGGAACCATACTTAGGTAGCCCTTTTTTCCTCCTTTCGTTGTGGGTAGTTAACTTTGTTGGTGACATTTTGAAATAAAAAGGAAAATGTACACTCACCACGCTGCACCTTGGTCTTCTTCCAGCAACGGTCATGACAGAACTACCCACCACCAAAGCACCAAGCAGCATGGTAAGAGGACTCCTGGACATTGGAGGAGATCCTGGACGGAAAGGGACCCTGGATGCAGGCCGGGGAGTATCGCCGTCCGAGGGAGGAGATGGAGGCAGCTAAGGCAGAGTGGCGGCGATATGAGGAGGCAAGTCAGCGAAGCAGGCACGAGAGGCAGCCGGGGCACAAGGGGAGATTGGCGGAGTCGGAGGTTAGACCTGAGCCAACTCCCCGTGCTTACCGTGGGGAGCATGTGTCGGGTCAGGCACAGTGTTATCGGGTGATGCGCACAATGTCTCGAGTGAGCAGTCACAGGCCGGTGTGCTCTGTGCCAGCGCATTTTCCGGGTGGAAGTGGGCATCCAGCCAGAACGGGTTGTGCCAGCTCTGCGCTCGAGAACACCAGTCAGTCAGGAAGTTAAAGCTTAGTCGCAAATTAATCTTCCAAATGGACAATGACCCCAAGCATACTTCCAAAGTTGTGGCAAAATAGCAAAAAGGTCAAGGTATTGGAGTGGCCATCACAAAGCCCTGACCTCAATCCCATAGACAATTGGTGGGCAGAACTGAAACAGCGTGTGCAATCAAGGAGACCTACAAACCTGACTCAGTTACACCAGCTCTGTCAGGAGGAATGGGCCAAAATTCACTCAACTTATTGTGGGAAGCTTGTGAAAGGCTACCCAAAATGTTTGACCCAAGTTAAACAATTTTAAGGCAATGATACCAACTACTAATTGAGGATTTGTAAACTTCTGACCCACTGGGAATGTGATGAAATAAATAAAAGCTGAAATAAGTCATTCTCTCAACTATTACTCTGACATTTCACATTCTTTAAACAAGTGGTGATCCTAACTGTCCTAAGACAGGGAATTCTTATTATGATTAAATGTCAGGAATTGTGAAAAACTGAGTTTAAATGTATTTGGCTAAGGTGTATGTAAACGTCCGACTTCAACTGTATATAATAGGCTGTGTCAGAGGAAAGCCCCAACATTTGTCAGAGACTCCAGGCACACGAGTCATAGACTGTTTTCTATTCTACCGCACTGCAAGCGGCTCCGGAGCGCCAAGTCTAAGACCAAAAGGCTCCTTAACAGCTTCTACCCCCAAACCATAAGACTTCTGAACAATGAATCAAATGGCCACCTGGACTATCTGCATTGATACCCTCCGCCCCCCGATTTGTTTTTACACTGCTGCTACTCGCTGGTTATTATCTATGCATAGTCATTTTCCCCCTACCTACATGTACAAATGACCTCAACTTACATGTATATAGGTACCCCCTGCATATACCCTCGTTATTGTTATTTTATTGTGTTACTTAAAAAAATAAAAAAATATTAACTCTTCTTAAACTGCACTGCACGGTAAGGTCTATACTTGTTGTATTCGATGCTTGTGACAAATAAAGTATGATTTCATTTAATTGTTAGAGCCTGTAGACCAGGCAACATTAGTGTAGTGTATTGCTGCCTTACGTTGACAGGCAAGCCAGCAGTGGGATGCAGGGTGGTATTCTGCTGCCAGAACAGAGATACACAGAGAGAGGAAAGACTAGAAAATATAGATTGGAAGGCTGGATGCTGGAGGGGGTTCTGCCAAGAGGGTTTTCTATGGGAAGTGTCGAGCTTCTGTTCTTCAGAGAACAGAGCAAGTCAAAGTAGCTGGTCGTGGACTACAGGAAAAGGTGGGCTGAACAGGGCCCCATTAACGTCAATGGGGCTGTAGTGGAGTGTGTTGAAAGTTTCACGTTCCTTGATGTCCAAATCACCAGCGAACTATCATGTCCAAATACACCAAGACAGTCATGAAGAGGGCGCGACAAAATATTTTCCCCCTCAGGAGACTGAAAAGATTTGGCATGGGTCCCCAGATCCTCAAAAAGTTATACAGCTGCACCATCAAGAGCATCCTGACAATTTGCATCACCGCCTGGTATGGCAACTGCTCGGCATCTGACCTTTAAGGTGCTACAGAGGGTAGTGCTTACAGCCCAGTACATCACTGGGGCCATGCTTCCTGCAATCCATGACCTATATAATAGGCGGTGTCAGAGGAAAGGTCATAAAATTGTCAGAGACTCCAGTCGCCCAAGTCATAGACTGTTTTTTCTGCTACCGCACGGCAAGCAGTACCCGAACGACAAGTCTAGGACCAAAAGGCTCCTTAAGAGCTTCTACCCGCAAGCCATAAGACTGCTTAACAATTAATCAAGGCCACTGGACTACCCCCCCCCCCCCCACCCCCCCCCACACACATTTGTTTTGTACACTGCTGCTACTCACTGTTTATTATCTATGCACAGTCACTTCACCCCACCTACATGCACAAACTATCTCTAACCTGTATCCCCTCACACTGACTCGGTGCCCTCTGTATATAAATAGCCTCGTTATTATCATGTTATTGTGTTACTTTTTATGATATTTTACGTTCGTTTTTCGTTTTTCTTAGCTTCTTCTAGAACTGCACTGTTGGTTAAGTAAGCATATGGCATGTCACTGCAAGGTCTACACCTGTTGTATTCAGCGCATGTGACAAATAAAGTTTGATTCGATTTTTAGACCCTTCATTCAGGATAAATGGAGTTAGCCCTGAGTTAGCCTGCCCGGGAGCAGGTTATTCTGAAGGATTCGTTGCCATAGAAATGTACCTGGTTTAAAATGTAAGCTACTTTTGTTGTATTGGATATCCTGAGTTGAACTCAGAGTATACCAAAGTCACCTCGCTAAAGTCCCCAAACCACATACGTTGTACAGGGCTCTGGTTCTATCTCTAGTCAAGTTTATATAGCTATCTCCCCTTTTAATCAACAAAGACATCCAACCTTTAAATCTCCCTCCTCTCTTTGTTTTTAAGACACTGAGCTAACGGCTTATACAAGTCTGGTTAGCATATGACATGGATTTACTTTATGCAAATTAAACCCCACACAGGTTCTTCATGCTGTTATGCAAATGAAATCAGAGATGTGAGCAGACCTTGGTTGTATTTGTCAGATTAGGAAGGGTCTGTTATGTGTTGTAGACAAGATTGGCATTCAGAGAACTGGACCGGGTTGGCTAGTTAGTTTCTTTCTTTTTCCCATTCTCCTCTCTGTCAATGGATTGCATCTGCGTTAGAATACATCATCTGCCAGCCAGGATTTCATGTGAGCCCAGGCAGATCTATCAATGACGTAGCCTCCCTCTGCCTGGGCTGCTGTATCGTTAAATTGCACTTTAATTCATTCAGGCCAAGCTAATTATGAGGGCTTAAATCAATCACTGAGTCAATAACAAAACCTAAAGTGGACGTAGACGCAAGTGTCAGAGCCTGTCCTCATCTAATACAGAGAGGTTAGAAAGGAATGCTCTCTGGTCAGATCCAGAGGTTTTAAAGGGTTTATCAATTATTGAAATTTATGTGATCTTTCATGATCTAGGTCGCTCTGGTTGAAAATAACTGAAGTCACAGTTACAATAACTGACAGTTGAAAAAATGATTTTGGACAGGATCTGTTTAAGGGTGGATCCCAGCTGTTTGAGTCACGTCTCATTAGTGTAGTCAAGCATTTAATTTAGGGTTGGAGTCAATTCAAAATTGAAGTCACAATTCAGGAAGAGAAGTAAAAATGCTAACACCTTTGAAATAAATAGCTTTTCCTTTTCAGTTATTGAATTGGAATTTGACTCCAATTGAAATGCTTAATGACGCCTTTACTCATTGTTTTTTTCTATACTCTATCTCTGTCTTTGCTTGCTATGGTGACTGGAGAAGCAATGTCCACTCTATAGCGAAGGTCCTTGCATGTTATAATGACTCCATCCATGGTGCTAGTGTCTTGTATGGTCTCATTTGTCTCTGTCTCTAGGTCTGGACTGTAAACACATTAGCTCAAGCATGTAATGAGGGTGCAATTATTGGCCTTGACCTATGTGAATGAGAGGAAAGCCTCCCTCCCCTGCAACCTCTCCCCCTTCCTCTAAATTCTGGATTTTATCATCATAATATTAATTTATTTTCTCACGTCAAAGCATTTGTTACATTTGACATTTCCAGTGTTTATTTTTATGGGCATGAATTTTTATTTCACCTAGTATAATTACTGCAAACTATTTTTAAATGGGACCTATGAGGGATGTCTTGTTTAAATGTTTCAACGGTCATTGTACCGAAAGGCCGTGTTAAATTGCTTGTTTCCCTATATTTTCTATGGCACATTTGCCACTGGCTCATTACTTTGTATTTATATACTATGGTCTTTGGCCTCCATTGTACTGTAGCTACTCCTTCACTGGCAGCCATTGTGATGAAGTGTCTGACATTGTCAGAGATGATAGTGTGTTGCAAACATTAAGCCGGTGCACGCACGCATACTCACACGCACATGCACGCACACCATCAGTTATGATGGAAGGTGACAAGTATTCAGAGACCGCCCTTACGCCCAACTCTCCAGCGAGCAGAAAGTTTGTCTGTGTGTCTGTGTCCATATGTGTTTGTGTGTGAGCACGAAGCAGCCCCTCCCCTTGTCCTCCCCATTCCCCCTGTCCACTGTAAAAGAGATCTGTGAAAGGAAACAGCGCTCTGCAATTTACAGTTCCTCCCTCTACTCCCTCTCCATCTGTCTGAAAGCTAAGCCTTCATATCTGCTTCAATAATCTAATGCACTGGCTGTCTAATCGCCAGGCTCCTAACCTTGTGCTTCCTATCATTGTTGGAGAGGCAGTTGGCCCTTGCCCTGGCCCAGCCCCATGCCCTCACCCAGCACACATCACAGCCATCCCAGCCCCATGTGTTGAGAGATGTGCTCTCAGTCTGTCAGGCTCCTCCGCTCCGCCATTTCTGACTCTGCACTCACTACAGAGACCGGGCCAGAAGTGAAGGGCAGTGAGAGGTGAAATGAAACCCTTTCTCGACTCGGCCAGGCAGGTAATGCTACGAGGTCACTTCCCCTCTGACCAGGAAGGAAATTATCATCCGGCCAACAGCGCTGAAGGGAATGAGATGGAGAGAGAGAGAGGGGGGGGGGGGGGCTATAGAAAGAGAGGGAGCTAGTGGCTCACCTCTTCTGTCAATAGGTGCTTAGCACTGTCAATGAGACAGCGAGCGAGACAGAGATGGACAATAGATCAGGGCTGGCAGCCAGCGTGAGGCTCTCTTTCTGCCCTTGGTGACAAGAGGAGAGTGACACACTGCTTCTGAGTCACTCAGCCAATCAATCTGTCCATCAGGGACATGAAAGAGTCACCAGTTATCCCTCAAGGGACTACTACTATCTCTACCTTACTGTCTCTCGCTCGCACTCTCTCTTTTCTTTCTTTCTTTCTTTCTTTCTTTCTTTCTTTCTTTCTTTCTTTCTTTCTTTCTTTCTTTCTTTCTACCTATCTCTGGTGTGAGTCCTGGATAGAAACCTGACCTCACCTCCGTGCATCAAAGAGCTCTAAACACTGATATCTCCCTATCATTGATATCTCCCTCCCTGATATCTCCCTATCAGTCTTCTTAGTCTATTATTTACTTAAGCGTTCTACGGGTTGCCAGGCCCATTGAGGCCCCACAGTACAGTATGCCAGTATCCCCCTGGTTTTCCAATACAAAGCATATGAATAGAATCCCGACCTGCTATGAGATAAAATTAAAACAGCAATGCGTGACAGGAGTGATTGATTCATTTTCATAGAACCACATAATAGAGGAAACAGCAGCAGCTTGGCAGCAGGAATTTGTAGGTATTCTGATTACATTTTCATGACCCCGTGTCAGTTTCTCTTCACCTTCGGAAATGTATCAATTAGAATAACAGAGGGCTTGGGCTCAAATTAAGCAGAATTTCAAAACTCGTTGATCGGAATCTCACCATTACTCTCACAATACTGTATGAATCAGATGTGAATAAATGTGGATTAATTTAGAGATTTTTTGGGGTATCTGCTATTTTATGTATCTCAATGATAACTCACGCATAACTCCTCTTTAATACAGTATAAGAACCTCCTGTTTTTACACAGTGGACGCTAAGGTCCCCAGCTGTCTGACATTAAGTATGTCTGTAAATAGAGAGATGGACAGAGAGGTATAATAGCTAATGGCCCTGAATGGAGAAGACGAAGAAGGGTAAATTTTATGGAGAGAGAGAGAGTAAAGGAAACAAATGGCCTGTGTCTCATTCTCCCTTCCATTTATCAGATTACTGTAAGAACCTGACAGCTCCCCTCAATCCCTCCACCCCCCCCCTCCATCCTGATTGATTATGAGTAATACATTACGGCCGCCAGACTTGTTTGGCTGTGCTATGTCTGATGTAAAAGAGAGAGAGCCAATGGGAAAATACAGTGGCTCTAACTTATTATACTCTGAGTAAACCAAACATTAGGAACACCTTCCGAATTTTGAGTTGCGGTGAACACCAAGTGTGGGGGTCACACGATCACCGCAACATTCCTAGTTGCACCCCCTTTTGCCCTCAGAGCAGCCTCAGTTCGTCCGGGCATAGACTCTACAAGGTGTCGAAAGCGTTCCACAGGGATGATGGGCAATGTTCCCCCCCATGCCTCCCACAGTTGTGTCAAGTTGGCTGGATGTCCTTTGGGTGGTGGACCCTTCTTGCTGCACGCGGGAAACTGTTGAGTGTGAAAAACCCAGCAGTGTTGCAGTTCTTGACACTAACCGGTGCGCCCGGTACCTACTACCATACCTATTTCAAAGGCACTTAAATATTTTTTCTTGCCCATTCACCATCAATGTCACACATACACAATCCATGTCTCAATTGTCTCATGGCTTAAAAATCCTTCTTTAACCTGTCTTCTCCACTTAATCCACACAGACTGAAGTGAATTTAGCAAGTGACATCAATAAGGGATCAAAGCCTTCACCTGGATTCACCTGGTCATGGAAAGAGCAGGTGTTCCTTACATTTTTGTACACAGTGTATATTTTTCGATTTCGAAATGGGTTATGGATATACTTGATCAAGATGATTTTACCATTATCCATTATCCATCAGTGACTTTACTGGAAATCGTCATATTTTGTAATTTCAGGGGTATTGGCCATGTTAAGACCCTTAAGACCCATAAACTGAATTAGTATCATAATTTAACAAATATGTAACGTCAATATGAATAAGAATATTGGGGCTGAAGAACAAGGGTGGACCTAGTTTGTATGAATGTTGAGGTTTGGGCACTGGACCTGCTTTATATGCGTATGATGATGGATTTACCTGGTTTATATGAGCAATGCGGTGTAGGGATACATACATGCCATTTACATTTGAGTAATGTAGGTAATACATACAGGTAATGGGTCTGAATGGATGTCTATTTCCCATTCAAATCCTTTCTGGCAACAAGTTTGTAGTAGGGGCTGGGGCACGTGTTTTACAACTGTTCTACGAGTTTATCTATGAAATGATTAGCGTATACAGGCCAGAGGTCACAGGACTAAGATATGCAAATAACAGGGTTGGGTGCAGCGAAAGCTGGATATAGGTTACTGTTGGTGACTTGATGAATACAGGCCTAAGGAAAGTGAGTAACATGGCTGAGATAGGCAAGTAACAGGGATGAGGAGTATTGGCAAAGGAACTGGGATCTATGAGTAACAAATAGCGAATTTAGGCTAGGATATGGGTATATCGGTGCTTGATTGTATCAATATTAGGGTATTGGCATGTGTGTGTTAAAGGGAAAGGAGGATACTTAGTCAGTTGTACAACTGAATGCATTGAACTGAAATGTGTCTTCCGCATTTAACCCAATCAGAGAGGTGCGGGCGGCTACCATAATCAACGTCCACGTCTTCGGCGCCCTGGGAACAGTGGGTTAACTGCCTTGCTCAGGGGCAGAATGACAGATTTGTATCTTCTCAGGTAATTGGATTATAAAGAAGGGAGGAAAGAAGAGATGAGATGCAGAAACGCAGATAGTAGGACATATGTTCCCTGTGTCACCTTGTTCTCTCTCTCTCTCTCTCTCTCTCTCTCTCTCTCTCTCTCTCTCTCTCTCTCTCTATATATATATATATATATATATATATATATATATATTCGCTATTTGTTACTCATAGATCCCAGTTTCTAGGAGGAGGAGGAGGATTAGCGAGTGAAGGAGGAAGAGAGGAACGGGAGGATAGAGCCGGTGGGGAGAGCAGATTATTTGCATAGAACGCTCCCCTACGGTTTCTCTGGAGTAAGTGCACTGAACACCCCCATCCTCCTGAGAGGAATGGACTCACCCAACTCTTGTATTACAACCACCCACACCCCTTTACTGGGAGAATGAACTCATCCAAGGACCACCTTTTATGACAGTCATACCACGTATATACTATGATTGTACAAAACATTGCCATGTACTGTACACTCTTTCCATGCCATAGATTGACCAGGTGAAAGCTATGATCCCTTATTGATGTCACTTGTTAAATCAATTTCAATCAGTGTAGATGAATGGGAGGAGACAGGTTAAAGAAGGATTTTTAAGCCTTGAGACAATTGGGACATGGATTGTGTATGTGTGCCATTCAGAGGGTGAATGGGCTAGACAAAAGATTAAAATCCAAGATGGCGTTGTCGTGTCCTGTGAATATATATTTTTTCTTTGCATACATTTTTCTTATCCTCAACTTCAACATACTTTCCTGCAACCCGCATCACCCAATATGGTATGGATCTGCTATTTTCTTTACATTGAACCGGAACCCCCAACAGAAGCTTGCCAGCTAACTAGCCTTTGCTAGGCCCATCTCCCGGCTAGCCGAAGAGGTCCATCAGAAACACCTTGGGCTACAATACCTATTTTGCCAATTGGCCTGGACCCCTTTTTCTGCCGACACAAAGCCCCGCCCGCCGACCCATCACGACTGGACTACCGACGTAATTCGCCCGAGGGGGTTTTTCAACTGGCTCCTCCGTCGCGACATCCTGTGAATGCCAATATGCTAGTTGCTAGCTGCCGCCCGCTAGCTGTCTAGAAACAAGTCGCTTGCAATAGACCACCTTCTGCCCCCAGCTGTGCCCTGGACACCATATGTGAATTGATTTCCCCCCAACTATCTTAAGTTAATTAAAACCTCTTAAAGATCTGGGCGCATTTTTTCAACTTTTTGATAAAAAGCGTGCAAAATTTCAACGTCCTGCTACTCATGCCAGGAATATAGCATATGCATATGATTAGTATGTGTGGATAGAAAACACTCTGAAGTTTATAAAACTGGTTAAATCATGTCTATGACTATAACAGAACATGTGTAGCAGGCAAAACCCCAAGGAAAAACTGGTAAACATTTTTTTTTAAATATCCCTCCGCCAGTTCAATGTATTGTCTATGTCAAGGGAAAATATATAGCGCCCAGTTTACAGTTCCTACAGATTCCACACGATGTCGCCAGTCTTGGGAATTGGGTTGAAGTTAATCCTTGGTGAAATGAAGGCACTTCCTGTCAGTGGGTACACGGCACTTCCTGTCAGTGGGTACACGCTGGTTGGTTATGAAAGACAGAATATCGTCCATGCTTTGTTGACTTGCAGCTATTGAATACAGATCGCCCCGTCATCAATTTGATCGATAATTAACGTTTATAAATACCTAAAGATGGATTACAAAAGTAGTTTAAAGTTTTTTGGCTAAGTTTACAGGCAACTTTTTGAATTTTAAAAAATGACGTTGCGTTTTGGAAAGCTGTTTTTTTCTGGATCTATATATATATTTTTTCTGGGCTATATAAATGGACATTTTGGGTATACATGGACGGATTTAATCGAAAAAAAGAACCAATTGGAGTGCCAACAAAGAAGCTCGTCAAAGGTTATGCATGTTTTATATTTTATTTCTGCGTTTTGTGTAGCGCCGGCTACGCTAATTCTTTTGTTTTACACCTCCTTCAGGTATTTCGGGGGGGTGCATGCTATCAGATAATAGCTTCTCATGCTTTCGCCGAAAAGCATTTTTAAAATCTGACATGTTGGCTAGATTCACAAGGAGTGTAGCTTTAATTGAGTACCCTGCATGTGTGATTTAATGAAAGTTTGAGTTTTAGCGAGTACTATTAGCATTTGGCGCTACGCATTTCCATTTCATGTTGGCTAGGTGAGACGCTGGCGTCTCAGTGGCTCTAAGAGGTTTTAAGAGCTTGTGCTGTTAGGTGACCTAAACCGGGACATTTTTTATTAATTTTTTACCCCTTTTTCTCCCCAATTTCGTGGTATCCAATTGTTTTAGTAGCTACTATCTTGTCTCATCTCGTCTCTCCCGTACGGGCTCGGGAGAGACGAAGGTTGAAAGTCATGCGTTCTCCGATACACAACCAAACCAAGTCACACTGCTTCTTAACACAGCGCGCATCCAACCCGGAAGCCAGCCTCACCAATGTGTCGGAGGAAACACCGTGCACCTGGCAACCTTGGTTAGCGCGCACTGCGCCCCGGCCCGCCACAGGAGTCGCTGGTGCGCGATGAGACAAGGACATCCCTACCGACCAATCCCTCCCTAACCCGGACGACGCCAGGCCAATTGTGCGTCGCCCCACGGACCTCCCGGTCGCGGCCGGTTACGACAGAGCCTGGGCGCGAACCCAGAGTCTCTGATGGCACAGCTGGCGCTACAGTACAGTGCCCTTAACCATTGCTCCACCCGGGAGGCCTAAACTGGGACATGTTTAACATCCCAGCCATCCTACAATCTAAGCTTGATGCCCTCTCGCTCACACAAATTATCAATGAACCTACCAGGTACAACCCCAAATCCGTAAACACGGGCACCCTCATAGATATCATCCTAACAGACCTGCCCTCCAAATATACCTCTGCTGTCTTCGAGCAGGATTTCAGTGATCACTGCCTCATTGCCTAAGTCAGTAATGGGTTTGCGGTCAAACAACCACCCCTCATCACTGTCAAACACTCCCTAAAACACTTCAGCGAGCAGGCCATTCTAATCAACCTGGCCGGGGTATCCTGGAATGATTGACCTCATCCCGTATGTAGAGGATGCCTGGTTATTCTTTAAAAGGGCTATCCTCACATTCTTAAAAAAGCATACCCCATTAAAAAAATGTTGAACCAGGAATAGATACAGCCCTTGGTTTACTTCAAACCTGACTGCCCTTGACCAAAACAAAAACATCCTGTGGCGTTCTGCATAAGCATCGAATAGACCCCGCGATATGCAACTTTTCAGGGAAGTTAGGAACCAATGTACACAGGCAGTTAGGAAAGCAAAGCCTAGCTTTTTCAAACAGAAATGTGCATCCTGTAGCACAAACTCCAAAAAGTTCTGGGAGAATGTAAAGTACATGGAGAATAAGAGCACCTCCTCCCAGCTGCCCACTGAACTAAGGCTAGGAAACACTGTCACCACTGGTTAATCCGTGATAACTGAGATTTCAATAAGCATTATTCTACGGCTTGACAATGCTTTCCACCTGGCTACCCCTACCCCGGTCATCAGCCCTGCACCCCCCACAGCAACTTACCCAAGACTCCTCCAGTTCTCCTTCACACATATCCAGATAGCTGATGTTCTGAAAGAGCTGCAAAATCTGGACCCCTACAAATCAGCCGGACTAGACAATCTGGACCCTCTCTTTCTAAAATTATCAGCTGAAATTGTTGCAGGCTAGCCCTATTAAAAGCCTATTCAAACTTTATTTTGTGTCGTCTGAGATCCCCAAAGATTGGAAAGCTGCTGCTGCGATACACTCTAGACCCAAACTGCTACAGACCCATATATATCCTACCCTGCCTTCCTAACGTCTTCGAAAGCCAAGTTAACAAACAGATCACCGACCATTTCGAGTCCCACCGTACCCTCTCCGCTATGCAATCTGGTTTCCGAGCTGGTTATGGGTGCACCTCAGCCATGCTCAAGGTCCTAAACGATTTCATAACCGTCATCGATAAGAGACAATACTGTGCAGCTGTATTCATTGACATGGCCAAGGCTTTCAACTCTGTCAATCACCACATTCTTATCGGCAGACTCAACAACTGCCTCGCCTGGTTCACCAACTACTTCTCTGATAGAGTTCAGTGTGTCAAATCGGAGGGCCCGTTGTCCGGACCTCTGGCAGTCTCTATGGGGGTGCCACAGGGTTCAACCCACTCTTTTCTCTGTATACATCAATGATGTCGGTCTTGCTGCTGGTGATTCTCTGATCAACCTCTACGCAGACGACACCATTCTGTATACATCTGGTCCTTCTTTGCACACTGTGTTAAATAACCTCCAGACGGGGTTCAATGCCATATAACTCTCCTTCCGTGGCCTCCAACTGCTCTTAAATGGAAGAATAACTAAATGCATGCTCTTCAACCGATCGCTGCCTACACCTGCCCTCCCATCTAGCATCACTACTCTGGACGGTTCTGAATTAGAATATTTGGACAACTACAAATACCTAGGTGTCTGGTTAGACTGTAAACTCTCCTTCCAGACTCACATTAACCTTTCTAGCGCAGGCGTTCCACTAACGGAACCCCTCGACAACATTCCGCTGAAAAGGCAATGCGCGGAATTCAAGAATGTTTTTTTAGAAATATGTAACTTTCACACATTAACAAGTCCAATACAGCAAATGAAAGATAAACTTCTTGTTAATCTACCCATCGTGTCCGATTTCAAAAATGATTTACAGCGAAAGCACAACATATGATTATGTTAGATCACCGCCAAGTCAAAAAAAACACACAGCCATTTTTCCAGACAAAGAATGAATTCTCAAAAAGCAGAAATATACATACAATTAATCACTAACTGATCTTCATCAGATGACACTGATAGAATATCATGATACACAATACATGTATGTTTTGTTCGATAATGTGCATATTTATATCCAAAAGTCTCAGTTTACATTGGCGAGTTACGTGCAGTAATGTTTTGATTCCAAAACATCCGGTGATTTTTCAGAAATACTCATAATACACATTGATAAATGATACAAGTGTTATTCACAGAATTAAAGATAGACTTCTCCTTAATGCAACCACTGTGTCAGATTTCATAAAAACTTTACGGAAAAATCATAATCTGAGAACGCCGCTCAGAGCCAAATCCAGCTAGAGAAATATCTGCCATTTTGGAGTCAACAGAAGTTAGAAATAACACTATAAATATTCACTTACTTTTGATCTTCATCAGAAGGCACTCCCAGGAATCCCAGTTCGACAATAAATGACTGATTTGTTCCATAAAGTTCCATAAAGTCCATCATTTATGTCCAAATAGCCACTTGTTGTTAACGTGTTCAGCCCAGTAATCCATCTTCATGAGGCGCGAGCACTTCGTCCAGACAAAAAAATCTAAGAATTCCGTTACAGGTTGTAGAAACAAGTCAAACGATGTATGGAATCAATCTTTAGGATGTTTTTAACATAAAACATAAATAATGTTCCAACCAGAGAATTCCTATGTCTGAAGAAAAGCACTGGAACGAGAGCTAACTCTGTCGGGAGCGTGCGTCACGAGCCTGAGATACTCTGCCAGACCACTGACTCAAACAGGTATCATGAACCCCTCCTTTATAGTAGAATCCTCATTCAAGTTTCTAAAGATGGTTGACATCTAGTGGAAGCCGTAGGAAGTGCAACTTGACTCCATAGACACCATGTGTATTCGGTAGGCCAAGCTTTGAAAAACTACAAACCTCAGATTTCCCACTTCCTGGTTGGATTTTTTGCCTGCCATATGAGTTCTGTTATACTCACAGACATCATTCAAACAGTTTTAGAAACTTCAGAGTGTTTTCTATCCAATACTTATAAAAATATGCATATATTAGCATCTGGGACAGAGTAGGAGGCAGTTCACTCTAGGCAGGCTATTCATCCAAAAGTGAAAATGCACCTTGTAATTAACACCTTGTAATCCAAGTCCTAACGAATTGAGGCTGTTCTGAGGGCAGAAGGAGGTGCAACTAGGGCTGTTACGGTGACCGTGTTACCCCCACACCGGCGGTCACAAGTCATGAAAGCAGTCATATTCCATGTGACTGGTTAGTCATGGTAATTAGGCTTCTCCAAGCTCTGATGCTGCTGATGGTCATTAGTAGCCTACCAAACTTGCTAATTGCCTGATACTCAGCACTCTACTGTCCATCTAATCACTCTGACATCAGGGCAAATGTAATAAAAAATTGAATCAAACTCTTCGAGATCCAACATTTCTATAGGCTATTCAATTGAGCAAGAAAACAGAGTTATTAAAAAGAGGAGGATCCCATCAGCTTACATTAATAACTCGAAATTAAGCATATAGGAGTACCTATTTTTTTGTGAACCGCTCAACACAGAATAGCCGCATGTGCACACTCCCTAAAATCGTTTGGAGAAAATATCCTTTCTATTTTATTCAGCTTTGTTCAATTGTATTCTTAATACTATAAAATTATATAAAATAATGCCATGGAATTCTAAGAAAATCTTGTCTGCTAAATGAACTAGTGTAGCCCACATCCATGGCCTAGCCAGATCAGGGCCTAACATAAAGGACAACTCAGAGTATGGTATTCTGTTCTTCTGAAACAGACTACATTTTCCTCATATCGTGTTTCTTTAGACCTGTCTAAAGTAAATAATGGATTTATTGTGAAGGTGTAGACTATATTACATGGATTTATTAGACTTTTTAAAACGTAGATGTTCCAAAGGTCTGCATCAGTGGCTTGTGTTGAAACCAGGAGAGTGAGACTGACAGTTATTTGCTTGACAATCACAGGCTGACAAAATATCTTGACCGCCACAGCCCTACTTGCAACTCAATATCAGGAAGGTGTTTCTAATGTTTTGTACACACAGTGTAGTACTCAATAACATTGTAGTGTCCATTGGATCAGATGTTCTGTACTCAAAATATGCGCCATTATAACATAGTTACAGTACACTACAGACACTTTCTTATACTCAGTGCCGGTATGAGATTTACCATTCGTTATTTGTCTATTATTTATCTGACTCTTTCACACCCTCACATATTTATCCGCAGGTCTAAAGCATCCCTCCACTTTTCTAAATCATTTGGGATACTTTACTAGTTTACTGTAGAACCCACTAGGACCTGATCTTAATCACTTAATTGGAGTCTCCATTTGGGTCCCTAATCAACCTCTGAGTACACAGACGGACTGTATAATGGATGGCTTCATGAGGGAAGAGACTTAGCTGAGCCAAAGCCAATCTCTACAGGCACTTTGTCCCAAATTGCACCCTATTTCCCTATTGTGTGCACTATGGGCATTGGTCAAACGTAGTGCACTATAAAGGGAATAGGGTGTCATTTGGGACACAAACAGTGACTGACTGCAGTAACATGTCCCTAGCTGCTAGAGAGGCTCCATTCCCAGACCTGTCATGTTATCTTGTTTTGTGTTTTATATTTGCTGCCCGTTCTGTTTTGTGTTTTGTGTTCTGGGTCTGTTTTTATTTCACGCATGCTTTCCTTTCTCCCTCCATCCCTCTCACCACTTGCCTCATCCATCATTGTCCCACAGTGACATGCTAAAGCCGGTAGAGGTGTCCAATGTTGGCAGGCCTCTGGGGATCCACGTTGTGCCTTTCAGTGCCACGGACAGAAGGTAAAACTGAGTGCTGATCTATTATCAGATCCCACTTGTCCACATAACCATATTCATTATGATCTAAAGACCAAATTGATCCTAGATCAGCACTCCTACTGACACATTTTGTAAATATGGTCCAAGTACTCCTGTTAGCAACCGCCAGCCTTATTAGCGCCTAGCTACCCTTCCCCATAATAAGAAAAGACTACATAATTCCTGCTAGTTTATCCATGTCCCGATATGTCCTTTGCATCCTTTTGTTCAGCTTGACGCCTCTCTGAAATCGCTCTCTCTTTCTCTCTCGCTTTCTCTCTGTCCATTCTTTCGCCCAATCTCCATCTCTGTTGCTCACAGCTGTCATCATGAGTGACTTTGATGTGTTTTTTGGCCTCTTTTTTAATCTTTCTTCTCCCTTTTATATTTTCTGAAACACTTGTCCCTTACTAATGTGAGTGATATTTTACAGCTCTAAGGAGACAATGAAAAGGAAAGGATGAAAGTGGTTTGTTCTTCACTGGAGGCAGTACAGTCAGGGTTCTCTACGTTCCTTTTATTCTGAGTTCTATATTCTGAGTTCTATCCACGGAAAACAGTCGACTTTAGAAGTCCTCTGGCTTGAAAGTGACTTATTAAGAGGGAAAGAAATAATTCTAGCTACCATATATCCTTAGGTGGTTTTTCCTCATTGGTGAAGAATAGTGATGACAAGAGCAAGATGCTGGATACATCAGAGTTTTTAGTTATTCACAACAAGCAGGAACTGGCCAATGCAATCAAACTAAAAGCTCATTAAAACATGGGTCCCTTCCTACGCCAATGGATTGGCACAGTGCACACCCCCAAGGTCAGGGTAACATACAGGTTGTTTCCCAAATGGTACCCTGTCCCCAATATAGTGCACTACTTTTGAACAAGCCCCTTAGGTTTATATACTATATATATAATAGGGTACCATTTGGGATACATTCCTACAGTGGAAATAAAAGAGGTGAAAGAAAAGAGGTGAAAGCACTGACGAAAGAAATTAAATGGGATATCACGTGGGACTGTGTCATTGATAGTTGATGTTGTGTCATTTCATTAAGATAACTCACTCAGTACTTGATTCTATTGCTTCCCTGAGAAACTGGCAGGATGTTGTTGAACCATAAATAGGCATGAACTTTGAAAATTGAGCATCTGATACTTACAATATACTGTGTGAGCTATGGCTTAGAAAATGAAGAAGACATATTGATCATATTGATATTAAAAGTGTTTATTAAATTACTATAGACATCAATGGTATTGATATTGGAAAAATGCTCTTGACAAACATTTTTAAACAGACTTTTGTCCTGTTATATTTTTGTCAGGACTACTTGCTCAAATAGTGATTATATTTTTCAGAGATGGCCATTGTTACCATATTCTTCAGTATATTATGTATGGCCCCAACCCAAGCCATATATTTAAAATGAATATGGCTCGGTTTCCGTACAAAATTCTGTTCCTTCATCAGATGTCTGCTAATGGCTATCAGATCCTTCAATTACATCCAAACAAGATAATGCGGCAGAACGACAGGCTGGCTAGTCAGATTATCTTAATGGCCTTCTCAGCTCTTCCTCCAGGACATCAGGCATTAGTCTCAGAGGGCTGTCTCATTACCATCTAGACAAACAGGGTAGGGTCAGACGTCCGACCCAGACGGAACACTCGGAGCGTCTGCTGTCATGGCGATGCTAGCACAGCAGCTACTGTCTTTGCAGCTGCAGGGGAAAGAGGGACTTGGATAGGGGAGATATGAGGAAATGAGGACAGAGAGGACAGCTACACACATGCAACTGTGCACACACACATGCACACTCACTCCCTCGCAGATGCACCACCGCCACCATTTCAATAATGAGTTCTCATTCTGTGACCACTGTGAACTGTATACAAGACACAGACATTATTGCGCTGCCTAAATGGATACTGATTGCATTATTATTCAATTAAAGTCAATGGATGGGAACAGGTGGTCTCTGTCGCTCAGCTAAGCATCTCCTCAACTATCTCTCAAACAAAGCCGCTGCATAGGAGCCGATAAATAGAGGGACTCGGTATTCAACAAGTCACATCAAATCAAATCAAATGTATTTGTCACATACACAGGGTTAGCAGATGTTAATGCGAGTGTAGCGAAATGCTTGTGCTTCTAGTTCCGACAATGCAGTTATAACCAACGAGTAATCTAACCTAACAATTCCAAAACTACTACCTTATACACACAAGTGTACAGGGATAAAGAATATGTACATAAAGATATATGAATGAGTGATGATACAGAAAGGCATAGGCAAGATTCAGTAGATGGTATCAAGTACAGTATATACATATGAGATGAGTAATGTAGGGTATGTAAACAAAGTGGCTTAGTTTAAAGTGGCTAGTGATACATGTATTACATATAAGATGCAGTAGATGATATACTGATGATATAGATGATATATAGTACTGTCACGTTCTGACCTTTATTTCTGTTGTTTTGTCATTATTTAGTATGGCGTGAGTTGGGGTGGGCAGTCTATGTTTGTTTTTCTATGATTTTGGGATTTCTATGTTTCGGCCTAGTATGGTTCTCAATCAGCGGCAGGGTTCATTAGTTGTCTCTGATTGAGAATCATACTTAGGTAGCCTGGGTTTCACTGTTTGTTTGTGGGTGATTGTCTATGTTAGTTGCTTGTGTCAGCACAGTCCTTATGATAGCTTCACAGTCGTTATTTGTTTATTGTTTTTGTACAGTTTTATTTAGTGTTTTTCATCATCTATTAAATGATGCATTCACACCACACTGCGCTTTTGTCCGCTTCTTACGACGATCGTGACAAGTACAGTATATACATACACATATGAGATGAGTAATGTAGGGTATGTAAACATTATATTAAGTAGCATTGTTTAATGTGGCTAGTGATATATTTCACATCAATTTCCATCAATTCCCATTATTAAAGTGGCTGGAGTTGAGTCAGTGTGTTGGCAGCAACCACTCAATGTTAGTGGTGGCTGTTTAACAGTCTGATGGCCTTGAGATAGAAGCTGTTTTTCAGTCTCTCGGTGCTTGCTTTGATGCACCTGTATTGACCTCGCCTTCTGGACGGTAGCGGGGTGAACAGGCAATGGCTCAGGTGGTTGTTGTCCTTAATGATCTTTATGGCCTTCCTGTGACATCGGGTGGTGTAGGTGTCCTGGAGGGCAGGTAGTTTGCCCCTGGTGATGCGTTGTGCAGACCTCACTGTTGTGGGCGGAGCAGTTGTCGTACCAGGCGGTGATACAGCCCGACAGGATGCTCTCGAATGTGCATCTGTAGAAGTTTGAGTGCTTTTGGTGACAAGCCACATTTCTTCAGCCTCCTGAGGTTGAAGAGGCGCTGTTGCGCCTTCTTCACGACTCTGTCTGTGTGGGTGGACCAATTAAGTTTGACCGTGATGTGTACGCCGAGGAACTTAACACTTACTACCCACTCCACTACTGTCCCATCGATGTGGATAGGGGGGTGCTCCCTCTGCTGTTTCCTGAAGTCCACAATCATCTCCTTTGTTTTGTTGACGTTGAGTGTGAGGTTATTTTCCTGACACCACTCTCCGAGGGCCTTCACTTCCTCCGTGTAGGCCATCTCGTCGTTGTTGGTAATCAAGCCTACCACTGTAGTGTCGTCCGCAAACTTGATGATTGAGTTCGAGGCGTGCATGGCCACGCAGTCGTGGGTGAACAGGGAGTACAGGAGAGGGCTCAGAACGCACCCTTGTGGGGCCCCAGTGTTGAGGATCAGCGGGGTGCAGATGTTGTTACCTACCCTCACCACCTGGGGGCGGCCCGTCAGGAAGTCCAGTACCCAGTTGCACAGGGCGGGGTCGAGACCCAGGGTCTTGAGCTTGATGACGAGCTTGGAGGGTACTATGGTGTTAAATACTGAGCTGTAGTGGATGAACAGCATTCTCACATAGGTATTCCTCTTGTCCAGATGGGTTAGGGCAGTGTGCAGTGTGGTTGAGATTGCATCGTCTGTGGACCTATTTGGGCGGTAAGCAAATTGGAGTGGATCTAGGGTGTCAGGTAGGGTGGAGGTGATATGGTCCTTGACTAGTCTCTCAAAGCACTTCATGATAACGGAAGTGAGTGCTACGGGGCGGTAGTCGTTTAGCTCAGTTACCTTAGCTTTCTTGGGAACAGGGACAATGGTGGCCCTCGTGAAGCATGTGGGAACAGCAGACTGGGATAAGACTGGGATAAGGATTGATTGAATATGTCCGTAAACACACCAGCCAGCTGGTCTGCGCATGCTCTGAGGACGCGGCTGGAGATGCCGTCTGGGCCGGCAGCCTTGAGAGGGTTAACGCTTTTAAATGTTTTACTCACGTCGGCTGCAGTGAAGGAGAGTCCGCAGGTTTTGGTTGCGGGCCATGTCACTGGCACTGTATTGTCCTTAATGCGGGCAAAAAAGTTATTTAGTCTGCCTGGGAGCAAGACAACCTGGTCCGTGACGGGGCTGGTTTTCTTTTTGTAATATGTGATTGACTGTAGACCCTGCCACATACCTCTTTCAGTTTCACGCGAATGCTGCCATCAATCCACAGTTTCTGGTTTGGGAATGTTTTAATCGTTGCTATGGGAACGACATCGTCAATGCACTTTCTAATGAACTCGCTCACCGAATCAGCATATTCGTCAATGTTGTTGTTGGAAGCAATGCGGAACATATCCCAGTCCACGTGATCGAAGCAGTCTTGAAGCGTGGAATCAGATTGGTCGGACCAGCGTTGAGCAGACCTGAGCGCGGGAGCTTCTTGTTTTAGTCTCTGTCTGTAGGCAGGGCGCAACAAAATGGAGTGTGGGGGAGGGCGGGGGAGGGCCTTATATGCGTCACGGAAGTTAGAATAGCAATGACCCAAGGTTTTACCTTTTTTTACCAAGGCTGAAGTCGGAAGTTTACATACACTTAGGTTGGAGTCATTAAAACTTGTTTTTCAACCACTCCACAAATGTTTAGTTAACAAACTATAGTTTTGGCAAGTCGTTTAGAAAATCTACTTTGTGCAAGACACTAGTAATTTTTCCAACAATTGTTTACAGACAGATTATTTAAATTATAATTCACTGTTTTACAATCCCAGTGGCTCAGAAATGTACATACACTATGTTGACTGTGCCTTTCAACAGCTTGTAAAAATACAGAAAATGTCATCATGGCTTTAGAAGCTTCTGATAGGCTAATTGACATAATTTGAGTCAATTGGAAGTGTACCTGTGGATGTATTTCAAGGCTCAGTGTCTCTTTGCTTGACATCATGGGAAAATCAAAATAAATCAGCAAAGACCACAGAAAAAATATTGTAGACCTCCACAAGTTTGGTTCATCCTTGAGAGCAATTTCCAAATGCCTGAACGTACCACGTTCATCTGTACAAACAATAGTAAAGTATAAACACCATGGGACCATACAGCCGTCATACCGCTCAGGAAGGAGATGCGTTCTGTCTCCTAGAGATGCACATACTTTAGTGCGAAAAGTGCAAATCAATCCCAGAACAACATCAAAGGACCTTGTGAAGATGCTGGAGGAAATAGGTACAAAATGATCTATATGGACAGTAAAACGAGTCCTATATCGACATAGCCTGAAGGCCGCTCAGCAAGGAAGAAGCCACTGCTCCAAAACCACCATAGAAAGCCAGAAAATGTACCTGCACATGGGGACGAAGATCATACTTTTTGGAGAAATGTCCTCTGTTTGGCAATAATGACCATCGTTATGTTTGGAGGAAAAAGCAGGAGGCTTGCAAGCCGAAGAACATCCCAACTGTGAAGCACGAGGGTGGCAGCATCATGTTGTGGGGGTGCTTTGCTGCAGGAGGGACTGGTGCACTTCACAAAATAGATGGCTTCATGAGGAATTAAAATTATGTTGATATATTAAAGCAACATCTGTGAACTGTGAACATCAGTAAGGAAGTTAAAGCTTGGTCGCAAATGTTAATGTACTGGTAGACTGATTCGCTGTCCATCATTGTGCATCAGCTGACTCATAGAAGGCTTGATAAATCTTAATTAATGTCTTCTAGTTTAAGTGAGTGATAAGAATCTTAGAAAATGTCCAGTAGCATATGAGAGAGAGAGACAGATATTGTGAAATAGTGCTCATGCATTTATCATTATGAATTAGGGCATCTTTATTAATCGTGAAGATGTCACTAAAATGCCCCGTTTAATGCCTGTACTGAATACAGATTGGTCATCAGTATCAGGGCCTGGGTTCAATATGAAGCCCTTGAACACCTGTACAAAACACCTATACAAAAATGATCTAAGATCAGTGGCTATACTTGGTAGGTCTGTGTCTCAAAGGCCACCCTATTCGCTACAGTATATAAGTAGGCTACTGTGGCTATTTGATAATAATGTAGGCCTACCAAAGTGGCAAAATGCATCCCATAACATTTTAACATGAAAATAGCGGTTCTATCATTCAGCCTACAGTAGCAGCCAATATGTGGTGTTCAATGTAGGCCTACATTCCATGAGACTTTTGAAATAAACATGCAGGGCCTGACATTCACCTATTTATCCACTTGTCTTTCAGACAAGGAGGTGACTGAACATGTTGTAATGTTAGATGCAAGAAACTGCTTTACAAAATAAAATGCATTATTATTCCCATTATTATTACAAAGAATCAGACTAATTATGCTGCCCTCTGCCTATTGGCTACTTAGCTTATTCAAGCCTGACTCAAAATATTAAACTGCCCCTTTCAGACATAAAAAAATAGCTCTTTACCTGACTAGCTTTTCAGATTAATAGAAATGTTCACATTTTGTGCTCTTGTAAGAAGCAATCCCTTCCACTTTACCCGTGTGGGCTGATATTTCTTCTGTGCTGTAGTCTCGGGGGAGCTGTGCGCCCGCGTGCAGTTTAGAGGGAACATTGGCCATGTAGGATCTGGTCAAAGTAATGCAAAATATAAGGGATAGGATGCCATTTGGGATGCATCCATTGTCTTGATTCTCGAGTCCCCCTATGCACTGTTCAGGGTGTCAACATTATAAAGATAAAGCAGAACGCTCCGCCATCTTCTGCCTCCACAGCGCCTTCTATAATTAATCTCTGTTCCTCTCCCAACCACTCCATCCAGCCAATTTATGAAGCACCAGTCTGCTTAGTCTGCTCGTTGTGTGGTGGACAAAGGCCTTTTGTACCACTTAATTCTAACTTAGTAATGTGCCATTTACCCCCATTGAGGAGGGAGATGAGGTTGTGGCGGTGAATGAGCATATCCATGTTACACAGCCAATTAAACAAATGAACTGATGTGGCGAGCGTCCTTTCGGGCTGAAATGCTAAACAGCTCCTGTGAATTTAGCCTCACTCTCGCCATGGAAGAAAATGTCCTTTAGGTTTTTTGTATTTGTTCTTTACTGGGTTGTTTTTGTTTATGTTTCTACTAAAATTCAGAATTCCATGAATTTGTCTAGGAGCCTTAAACGTCTTCAAACTTTTAATCAGATGTGGCAAGGACAACAACAGTCTCAGAACTCAGTATACCTGCTGCAGCTTCTCTGGGCGCTTTGAAACAGGAGTTATAGTTTTGCTGTCTGTGCTTCTATCAGATCTCTTTGCATGTCTGTGGTAGCGTGGTGATCTGAAGTGTGAGAGAGAGCTAAAACCCCAGGCTGCTTTATGATGTATTTATTTGCTGCTGCGGGTTTGAAGGTAAAGGTTGTGGAGCTTGTAGGGGATTGCTGAGGCAGCAAGCTATGTATTTGTGTGTGTGTGTGTATTTGTGTGTGTGTGTGTGTGTATTTGTGTGTGTGTGTGTGTGTGTGTGTGTGTGTGTGTGTGCGTGCGTGCGTGCGTGGGTGGGTGCGTTTTTGCGTGCATGCGTGTGTGTGCATGTGTCTTCATAACAATGCTGCCTGCTCACTTTTTAAGCCCTGGCTAAGGGAAGGAAGACAGCAGGCTCTGAGCAGAGCCCCACTGAAGCCATAAAATTATCATTAGTCTGAAGACCAGGATTACCACTTAGATGGCCTTCATAGGGGGAAGGAAAGGGGACAGAGCTCTATATTACACAGCACAGCACTTCTGGGAAGAGAGAAAATTGTAAATATATTATTTTTATGTCAATAATCTAGCTCATTTATGATATTTATCTGGGGATACTAACCATGTTCCCATCCACAGTTTTTATGCGAGTATAAAGTAATCATACTGTATTTTTTAAAAATCACGACATCAGTGATGGAAACAGGAAGTTTTGGTACAATTTTAAAAATGCAGACAGATCATTTGTTCACTTAACTTCTTGCTCCTACTTGAGACGCAGATGTCTCAAGTAGACACCTGGAAATGCAAATGCGCTACGCTAAATGCTAAATGTACTCGTTAAAACTCAAACGTTCATCAAAATGCACATGCAGGGTATTGAATTAAAGCTACACTCGTTGTGAACCTAGCCAACAGATTTTTAAAATGCTTTTCGGCGAAAGCATGAGAAGCTATTATCCGATAGCATGCAACACCCCAAAATGCCTGAATGCGACGTAAACAAAGATTTAGCGTAGCCGGCGCTACACAAAACGCAGAAATAAAATATAAAACATTCATTACCTTTGACGAGCTTCTTTCTTGGCACTCCTATATGCCCCATAAACATCACTATTGGGTCTTTTTTTCGTTTAAATCGGTCCATATATACCCAAAATAGCTTTCTATGGAAGCTGTGTAATTCAGAAAAAAACATTGTTTTAAAACGCAGCGTCATTTTTTAAAATTAAAAAAGTCGACGATAAACTTTCACAAAACACTTCGAAATACTTTTGTAATCCAACTTTAGGTATTAGTAAACGTTTATAATCTATCAAAATTATTACAGGGCGATGTGTATTCAATAGCTCCTCGTCTTCAAATCAATGGCTGAAAATGTGCACTTCACAACATCCTGGCGGAGACCGGAAGAAATTGAATCCAGTTAGTTGGATTTAACAACAAAAAACTCCCTGGAAAATGACGACAATGGCGTGTGGAATCTGTAGGAATTGCATGCAGGTCCATAATTAATTTTGTGCCCTTTTAACAACCCATGAAAGTGACGCATGGAAATGATTTTTAGCTTTCAGAGAGCAGTTTTTCTTGCGCTTTTCGATGAAACACACGATCTGTTATAGTCACAGCCGTGATTTAACCAGTTTTAGAAACTTCAGAGTGTTTTCTATCCACACATACTAATCATATGCATATACTATATTCCTGGCATGAGTAGCAGGACGCTGAAAAGTTGCGCGATTTTTAACAGAATGTTCGAAAAAGGAGGGGGTAGGATGAAGAATTAACATGATTGGATATTTTTGTGTCAAGGAAATTAATGGTGGTGGAAAGCCTTTATGCGCAGATATTGATATTTTGTATTTGTATTCGTAAGGGAGGCAGCAGCTATAACATTATTACACCACTACATATCTACAATACAAAATGTATAATACCACCATACAACAATATTGCAATGTATGTGTGGGTAGAGTGCATGTGCTAGCTTGTGTATGCCTATGCGTGTCTTTTTCGCCTAAGGTTTCATATACCGAATAAAAATCTAAATCTACTAACCATCATATCGAAGTAAACTTGGAGTCATTCAAGGATATGGTGTGTGGTTCTCCCACTACGACTCTGGCAACCATGCAAGTTATTAGGCTACAGATTAAATAAGTTGTGATGAACTTCACAGGGGGATGAAAGTGCACTGTGATGGGCTTGATGCTGCTTTCCAAAATCTAGGGTCTTATTCTGGTGACATGATGATCGATGCTTGACTGCCGTTTGACAATTAAAAATATTCTTGTTCAAAATAAGTGTAGTAAATAAATGTAGACTAGCCCACACAACCTACCTCCACTGTGTTGGCTAGAGTGCACGTGCCGAGAACAGAGTAGACACATTTGCTATCGGTAGAGTTGAAAATGTGATGGAAACATATTGAACTTTACATTTTTATTTGGTACATGAACTCTTAAAAGCGTAAAAGTACATTTTGCATGCACTAGGTCATCACACACTGATTTTTTATCCACAATAAGCCCATTCGGTTTGAAACACACCACTGGTGGAAACATTTGCATATTGTCTTTATGCAGATTGTACAATATTTGCATGAAAATATTTTGCCAATTGGATGGAAACCAAGCTACTGAGGATGATTTTTGGTGAAGATCCCTTGACAGAGTAACTGTGCAGTGTTTCTACAGTAATGTGTTGGTTCTGTGCAGTAGATATTTTAGCATGAAAATCTTGGTAGGGCAAACTCTAAAAAATGTTTTTAGGTGCATGCCAGCAAAGCCACTACACAACACTAAACAATACTGTGGATGTATTGCACTATAATGGTGACAAACGGTACCCACAAACGTTTAGAGCCTACATAAATCTGTTCCAACAGTAGAGCTTTCTTTTCAGCACCATGGAGTGAATCCTTACCACCGCTACACATGGCTATCAGCGGAGCATACTTGTCTGACAGCGAAAACAGTTAATTCAACTGATATGGTTGACTTGCTTAAACCAATGTGGTTTCTACTGACAATTGAGATGTAGAAACTATGGCATAAGGAAATGACGTGTGGATAAGAGGCAATCCGTAATTTAGATTAAGACGTTAATGAGCAAGGTAAAATTGACTATTTGTGCAGCACTATTCATGACTATTTGTGCAGCACTTTTGAAATGTACAGCCACAGAATTCAGAACCTGGACTGTTCTTACAGTATTCTCCCTGTACACTAAGTCAGAACCTTAGGATAAATAAAGGACGCATATAAGCAGACAATGAAAGCTCTTACAACATAGGCTACATGTGTGCCACCTCGTCAGAACAGTAGGCTAATTTATGAGGGGAAAATGGACCAAATTATTAGGGTGAGGGTACTATTAGGGTGAGGGTATTATTAGGGTACTAACAGCTTAGTACACAACATACACTTGGTATTACTTTCTTAGCTACAGTATACATATCTCCCTGGCATATTGGATCAATTATGCAGCAGCATGCACTACATTTTTGGACTCACAGCTGTGCTGTGCTCACTTGAACAGGAAGGTGGCACAGCAGTCCTTCTTGTGTGCAAATGTTGACATTAAACTTTGCCATCAAGGTCTGGCATTCTCTGGATTTATGGTGTTTTCAAGACAACTGGGAACTTGGGAAAAAAAACTAGGTTGAATCATGACGTCAGTGATCTTCAGGTCGGAGCTGTAGAAAGAGAGCAGAATTCCCGACTTGGAATTTTGAGTTGGATGACAGTTCAAAATGTATTTTCCCAGTCAGAGCTCGTTTTTTTATGAGTTCCCAGTTGTCTTGAACTCACTGAAGTCTAAGATTTCATAGTTCTGAGTTTCCAGTTGTTTTGAATGCGGCAGAAGTCATGCTAGCTTGACAGCATGGCCATTGTATTCAACCTTTTCTGGCCTATGGACCACACACTCTCTCCACCGAATAGCAGGCAGAGGAAGCAAAATAGGGATTGCTTTGCAACGCTTGCAGTGAGCCACTGATTTCTTCCAAATTACGCATTGTTGAATTTGCGATTTCCAACTTGTTGTGTAATGTTTATGTTCAATGGCGATTGATCACTGATACGTTTTATCTATAATTTCTCTTCATATGACAAGGATTGAAAAGGATTTGCCAGGAGATTGTCAAAGTGATTCATGAAGATGACTGCTTGTCTAGCTCGCTAGTTAAAATTTTGAAAGTATGATGTTGACATTATCAGTCCAATCATAGCTACGGTAAATATAATATGATTTGACATCATTTTATCTGTGGCCAATGACCTTGATCCTTCTTGAATGGACACTTCTAATGTAAATCTATGGCTGCACCGAAGGGGGCTTGAACTTTCAAGATGTTGCAGTATGTAGTGTCCCTATGAGTGACAGAACAATGAGCATATCACGGCGCAACTAGAGAATATTTCCAACCTATACGCTCTGTATATTCTGTTGGCTGCCCCTCCACCACAGAATGCACCGAGGTAGGCTAAAACACTTGCATTTTGGACTTGCCTAACTCAAGAAAGCAAATATTTTTGTATGCAGCTTTATTAACTCAACATATATTTTTTACATTCTTTGCAAACTGATATGTGACGTATTAATGCCAAAATAACATACAAAAACAAGCAAAAAAGTAATAATTTCATTATATATACAGTTAAAGTTGGATGTTTACATACACCTTAGCCAAATACAATTAAATTCAGTTTTTCAAAATTCCTGACATTTAATACTAGTAAAACATCCATTCCCTGTCTTAGAACAGTTAGGACCACCACATTATTTTAAGAATGAGAATTATTTATTTCAGCTTTTATGTATTTCATCACCTTCCCAGGGGTTCAGAAGTTTACATACACTCAATTTGAATTTGGTAGCATTTCCTTTAAATTGTTTAACTTGGGTCAAATGTTTCAGGTAGCCTCCCACAAGCTTCCCACAATATGTTGGGTGAATTTTGGCCCATTCCTCCTGAGAGAGTTGGTGTAACTGAGTTAGGTATGTAGGCCTCCTTGCTCACAAACACTTTTTCAGTTCTGCACACACATTTTAATTAGGATTGAGGTCAGGACTTTGTGATGGCCACTCCAATACCTTGACTTTGTTGTCCTTAATTAAGCCATTTTGCCACAACTTTGGAAGTATGCCTGGGGTCATTGTGCATTTGGAAGACCCATTTGCGACCAAGCCTTAACTTAACTGAGGTCTTGTTGCTTCAATATTTCCAAATAATTTTCCTGCCTCATGATGCCATCTATTTTGTGAAGTGTACCAGTCCCTCCTGCAGCAAAGCACCCCCACAATATGATGCTGCCACCCTCGTGCTTCACAGTTGGGATGGTGTTCTCAGCTTGCAAGCCTCCCCTTCTCCCTCCAAACATAACGATGGTCATTATGGCCAAACAGTTCTACTTTTGTTTCATCAGACCAGAGGACAATTCTCCAAAAAGTACGGTCTTTGTCCCCAAGTGCAGTTGCAAATGGTAGTCTGTTTTTTTTATGGTGGTTTTGAAGCAGTGTCTTCTTCCTTGCTGAGCGGCCTTTCAGGTTATGTTGATATAGGACTCGTTTTACTGTGGATATAGATAATTTTGTACTTGTTTCCTCCAGCATCTTCACAAGGTCCTTTGATGTTGTTCTGGGATTGATTTGCACTTTTCGCACCAAAGTACGTTCATCTCTAGGAGACCGAAGGCATCTCCTTCCTGAGCGGTATGACGGCTGCGTGGTCCCATGGTGTTTATACTTGCGTATTATTGTTTGTACAGATGAATGTGGTACCTTTAGGCATTTGGAAATTGCTCCCAAGGATGAACCAGGATTGTGGAGGTCAACAATTAATTTTCTGAGGTCTTGGCTGATTTCTTTTCATTTTCCCATGATGCCAAGCAAAGAGGCAATGAGTTAAAAGGTAGGCCTTGAAATACATCCACAGGTACACCTCCAATTGACTATCAGAAGCTTTTAAAGCCATGACATGGTTTTCTGGAATTTTCCAAGCTGTTTAAAGGCACAGTCAACTTAGTATATATAGAATTCTGACCCACTGGAATTATGATACATTTAATTTTAAGTGAAATAATCGGTCTGTAAACAACACTCTTGGCATTCTCTCAACCAGCTTCACCTGGAATGCTTTTTCAACAGTCTTGAAAGAGTTCCCACATATGCTGAGCACTTGTTGGCTTCTTTTCCTTCACTCTGCGGTGCATCTCATCCTAAACATCTCAATTGGGTTGAGGTCAGGTGATTGTGGAGGCCAGGTCATCTGATGAGGCACTACATTGCTGTCCTTCGTGGGTCAAATAGCCCTTGAACAGCCTGGAGTTTTGTTGGGTCATTGTCCTGTTGAAAAGCAAATGATAGTCCCACTAAGTGCAAACCAGAACGGATGGAGTATTGCTGCAGAATGCTGTGGTAGCCATGCTGGTTAAGTGTGGCTTGAATTCTAATTAAATCACAGACAGAGCCATCAGCTCCATACCATTACACTTCCTCCTCCATGCTTCACGGTGGGAACCACACATAGGGCAATAATCCGTTCGCCTACTCTGCGTCTCACATAGACACAGCGGTTAGAAACAAAAATCTCTAATTTGGACTCATCAGACCAAAGGACAGATTTCCACCGGTCTAATGTCAATGCTTGTTTTTCTTGGCCCATGTACAGTGGCTTGCGAAAGTTTTCACCCCCTCAGCATTTTTCCTATTTTGTTGCCTTACGACCTGGATTTTAAATAGATTTTTGGGGGGGGTTGTCTCATTTAATTTACACAACACGCATACCACTTTGAAGATGCACAATATATATTTTTTTGTGGTGAAACAAACAAGAAATAAGAACAAAAAACAGAAAACTTGAGCGTGCTTAACTATTCACCCCCCAAAAGTCAATACTTTGTAGAGCCAACTTTGGCAGCAATTACAGCTGCAAGTCTCTTGGGGTATTTCTCTATAAGCTTGGCACATCTAGCCACTGTGATTTTTGCCCATTCTTCAATGCAAAACTGCTCAAGCTCCTTCAAGTTGGATGGGTTCCGCTGGTGTACAGCAATCGTCAAGTCATACCACAGATTCTCAATTGGATTGAGGTCTGGGCTTTGACTAGGCCATTCCAGGTCATTAAAATGTTTCCCCTTAAACCACTCAAGTGTTGCTTTAGCACTATGCTTAGGGTCATTGTCCTGATGGAAGGTGAATCTCCATTTCAGTATCACATTTCTGGAAGACTGAAACATGTTTCCCTCAAGAATTTCCGGGTATTTAGCTCCATCCATCATTCCTTAAATTCTGACCAGTTTCCCAGTCCCTGCCGATGAAAAACATCCCCACAGCATGATGCTGCCACCACCATGCTTCACTGTGAGGATGGTGTTCTCGGGATGATGAGAGGTGTTGGGTTTGCACAAGACATAGTGTTTTCCTTGATGTCCAAAAATATACATGTTAGTCTTTTCTGACCAGAGTACCTTCTTCCATATGTTGTGCACTCTCCTCAAACAATAGATTAACAAGATTGTAAGCTTTCTGACAATATCAGATATGTCTATGTCCCGGGAAATGTTCTTGCTACTTACAACCTCAAGCTAATCGCATTAGACTATGTTAGCTCAACCGTCCCGTGGAAAGGACAACGATCCCAAAGAAGTTATACAAGTATAGCTAGTAGCTACTGAATATTATTTTTGGGGTGTGTGGACATTTACAAGAGAAAGTGACATTGTGCAAATGATCAAAGTTGTGATGCATGCTTGTCGGAAGGAAGAGCAGCAAGTGTATACGCTGTGTCTGTGTGTGTGGAGTCTCGGTTTCTAGGGTAACGGGCATGGCTGCTCGAAACAGATGGAAGAGCGGAGAGGAGAAAAAAATGCTAGGAAGCACAGGGGACAAAATCAAGGTAGCAGTGGGAGTTGTACAGAACTTATCAAGAGGTCTTAGACTTCTCAATCTATGGTGCCCCGTCAGCTCAGTAATTTAGCCACTCACTTAGCTAACTAGCAAATTAAACTAAATACATAGTTTCAATGGTGTTGACAGTATTGAAAACCATCCTGTGGGTTTTTCTGAAACAGGTATACAATATGTATGGTATACCACCCAACCCTAATTGTACATGGACAAAGAAAACACATTGAGAGTCAGATACAGTAGAAAGACAACTTGATCCTCCATAAAATCCCCATAGTCCTTGTTAAAAAGCACATCTAACCCTCTGAGCCAAACAAGATTACATACCTTAATATACCTTAGCACCAGAGCCTCACCTTCCCCTGTTCTATTAATGTATTGGTACTCTCCATTTCCTTAAGTTGAGTGAAGATATAAGGCCATTGCAACTGGCTCTTTTCCCCATTTTTCCCTAAGAAACTAGGAGAGGACACACACACACACACAGCTATAGAGTCATATCGGTGCTGTCTGTGCAAGGGATGAGAAATAGATTGAATTTTCTCCAGGCCCTGATCCAGAGCCAGCATGTGGAGGGAGGTTGCCCTGGTGATATCCTTCCCATTAGTAAGAGCTCATGCCTGGTTTAGAGCTGGAGGAAATGGCTGGGATAGTTGGTACTGATGGGAGAGACCAGGGGGGGATCTGGAGCTTTCAGGTGTCAGGAACCCGCTGGGGTATTTGGTGAAGTGGTAGGGTCTGTCTGGCCTCAGGCTATACAGAGGGTACATGAGGGAAGACGACAGGCCTACGTTAGTGTGCTTATGTTCTGTTAGATATAAATGTTTTAACACAGTATAGTCACCCCCTTTCTAATAGCAAGTTTGACAAGAGTTATAACCAGTCTGGCCTTTACCCTCAAAACCATTCTACCTAGCTAACTAGTTACATTATGCACCACTTTGGGGTAAAGACGTGGAGTAGAGGTGGTCTTCCCCTGAAGTGTTTGGCAATAGTAAATATATTGCAGGACTTGTCATTAGTAAACATCCCGCTACCTCCCAGGACTCTCTGCTCTGAAAGAGGCTTATATATGTTTTTGCAAACCAAATCCACAAGGGAGCAATGTTTTGTTTTTTCGCTCCACATACATGCGGCTCACAGCTCTCACCGACATCCACAAGTGTGAATGCACCGCACCACGACATGATTAGAAAGGAAATTAGTGTAGAAGAAATTACTTTTTACTCTCTCTCTCTCCTTGATTGTGCACTATACAGACATAATTCAGTGATATTCTAATAATACTGTATTGTTTTGCATCGATAAATATTTAGAAGAGATTCATCTAAACTAAATGAAATGATGCATTGTTCGGGTAATTTATTATTCAATCAGAATCGAGCCATCTGCGTCTCCTCATCATCTGATTACTGGAGTTCCACTGTACCTCTCTCTCATTATCAACCATAGGCTGCTTCGGTTTTACATGATTTGGGGGTGAAATTTAAAATAAATTGAACGATGAAATCCCAAAGAAGTGCCTTGGTACGCTGCGCTCTGCACCAAGGTGAAACAGCTCCAAATGAAGTGTGGTTTAGTGAGTGTCAATAACTAATTTGGATGGGTTCGGGTCAATGCGGTATCATGGGCGTGATAATGGAGAGGCTGAGAACACGAGGTGGGATTATTGTGCACCCCCCATCTCCTCACACACACACACACACACACACACACACACACACACACACACACACACACACACACACACACACACACACACACACACACACCTCCAAAGGCCTTTATTCTTTTATGCCGTGGGACCGACTGGTCGCTCCAGACCAGACTATCTATATGCTAAGTGGAGTTTAAGCTCAGGGCAAAACAATGCCGCCTCAGGAAGAGAAAAAAAAGCGGCTTTTATTATTATTTGTTTACAAACTAATAAAAGAGTTGATCCATACTTAATAAGTACGTATATGGTGTCTTTGTATGTGTGGCGAGTATACTTTGTTTATGTGCTTATTGCACGTCTCCCATCATCATTGTTGTTTTATAATTTTACTCTCTAGTGAACAGTGGCCTCATCCATAACCCCATTCCATATACACTCACGTCACAGATGTATATGCACTCACGCACACACTGTAACGGTTGTCTTCGGTGGAAGGAGAAGAGGACCAAAGCGCAGCGTGGTAAGTGTTCATGATGATATTTATTTAAACTCGGAACACTAAACAAAATAACAAAGAGAATGAAACGAAACCGAAACAGTTCTGTAAGGTGACGAAAAACACTAAACAGAAAATAATCACCCACAAAACACAGGTGGGAAAAGACTACCTAAGTATGATTCTCAATCAGAGACAACGAACGACACCTGCCTCTGATTGAGAACCAAACCAGGCCAAACACAAAACCACAACATAGAAAAAGAACAGACTACCCACCCCAACTCACGCCCTGACAAACTAAAGCAAAGACATAACAAAGGAACTAAGGTCAGAACGTGACACACACACACAAACTAAGGCAAATTATGTAATAGATTGCAGATTCTAGTCCTACCAATACTAATGCTTATCACTTCCACCTCTCTAGGCTATGCTGTCACTGAGACGGCAGATATCTAGCTAATGTAATCTTTGAATTAGCCTTGTCTCCAAGGTATTCACTACTTTTAGCTTCTGATGATCCATGTTGACCTCTTGACCTCTCCTCTTTTCTATAGCCTCTCCCTCTATCTCTATCAGTAAGTTGCCATATCATAATCATACTTTGCCTTGTGTTCTTATCAAGCTCTAACTAATGTAATGATTTATATGCTGACTATTTTCCTCTTCATGTATAAGTAATCTTGATCTGTTTTAGTACACTGATAAAAGTACATTAGCTCATATTCTTATCAAGCCCTAGCTAATGTAATGATGTGTGTTGCTGACTCCTCTGCTCCCCACTACTTCAGGGCCTAGAACATATTCAGGCAGGCCATGCGTTCTCCTGTCATTCTGCTCCAAGTGGTCCCGGCCTCAATGAAGACCCTGTGTCCCAGGGGGAGAGCGGTAACAGGGGAAACTTTAGCCCAATCCTGGTCTCAGACCCCCAGGCCCAGCAGCCTAGAGACAGGGGTAGTCTGGTGGTCCAGGGGGGGATGGGTTTGGATCACACCCCACAGAGGATGTCCTCCTGGTCAGAACCGCACCCCATTTCCAACCCCAACCACAATGACCATGGTCCACCACCACAGCTGGTACCAGACCACCGCTACTCCACATCTTTACCCAACAGTAGTGATCTGATGGTGGTCATCAATGTGTCTTCTGCCCCCTCTCCATCCCTGCAGCCTATTTCAAGAAGACAGGCCAGAGACTAAACATCATGCTGAAGAAAGGTAAACACACACAGGCAAGCACACACACACACACTGTTATTGTTCAAACTGAAGGCATGTTTAGATATGTGATTTCAGATATATAGTTTTTTGTGCATCTATCAAGCGTGCCTTTCAAAGTTGAATTTTAATTCCCTTCAATAAGAGATGATATCGCTCAAGTGTCCATTCTTATCATAGCTGCAGTTGAGACTAGGGGTGTGTGACAAATACTGTTAGAAACTTCAAAGAGTTGATATTTCAGTGTGAAGGACTGTCTATTCAGCACTCCCCCACTATCTCACGTGCAGGCCTAAATCTAATTTGTTCTGCATCACAGCAACATCCTAGCTGCACACAACACACTCCGGGAAGGAGAGAACTAGGGATAGACACAGACAAAAACACACTTCAAGAACTGTTTCCTCCTTCTCCTTTTAGCCATTGATCCCTGAGTGTGACATACTTCAAAAAGGGGATGTTACAATGAAGTGTGCTGGATGCTGCTTATGGAAAACCTTGAAACCTCACGTCTGTCTGACTGTCTGTCTGTCTGTCTGTCTGTCTGTCTGTCTCCCCTAGTGCAGTAATCACACTTTTCACACAGAGTTAAAAGAAAAGGGTCAAATAAGCCCTAACCGTCAGTGCTTGCATTCAATTCTAATAGCTTTCACAGTTGGAGACTGTGAAACTCTACAAAAAAACTAAACTACAAATGCCAGGCATGGCTGCGCACACAGCTATGTGATATATTCACAGGCCTCTGCAGAAACAGCAGCACACACACACACTCTGTCTCGCTCCTTGCCTTGTTTAATTGAAAAGCCTACCTTGGGAATGGCAGAAAGAAGGCCTGTTATCTCCAACACCAACTTTACAAAGAGTCTAGTTGTCACACATTGTATGTTGTGTCAAAGGTAGAACACCAACTGTGTGTGTGTGTGTGTGTGTGTGTGTGTGTGTGTGTGTGTGTGTGTGTGTGTGTGTGTGTGTGTGTGTGTGTGTGTGTGTGTGTGTTTGTTCAACAAAGCATTAAGCAATTCTAGAGATTCCAATTGAGGCCACATTCTAGAACTAGGAGCATGTTCAACTGTCAAACACTGTTAACACTGTAAAAGCCAAGCCTCGAGGGACCCCACTTTGAAACAATGACCATTCATTTTGACTGCAACATTCTAACAGTCTAATGAATACATTTCATATATGCTATTGGAAAAATAATAATTTGGTTGTGTATATGAAGGTCTTGAGTAACATTAGAATAGTCCCCCCCAAAATTCAAAGAACACATTATCATTAGTTTATGTTACTGTTGTCACATACTGTTTCACCTGTCCTTGTGCTTGTCTCCACCCCCTCTAGGTGTCGCCAATCTTCCCCACTTATCTTCTGGGTATTTATACCGGTGTTTTCTGTCTGTCTGTGCCAAGCTTTTGTCAAGCTTACCAGCATTTGTCCTGTCAGCTCCCGTCTTTTCCCAGCCTCTCTTTTTCTTGTCCTCCTGGTTTTTGACCCTTGCCTGTCCTGACCCTGTACCTGCCCGCCTGACCACTCTGCCTGACCCTGAGCCTGCCTGCCATCCTGTACCTTTGGTCCTACTCTGGATTATCAACTCCTGCCTGCCTTGACCTGTCGTTTGCCTGCCCATGTTGTTACAATAAACATTGTTACTTTACACAGTCTGCACTTGGCTCTTACCTTGATACCTGAGAGTACAAACTGGCCATTATTGACCCAGCAGACTTGGACCAGCTCCGCAACGCCATCTCCTCCCACGGAGCCACCATCGGTAGGCACGAGGAGTTGCTTAGCCGTCTGATGGAAGGGTTCCAGGCGGAGGCTGAACATCATGACCTAGCCTTGGACTCATTGCGGGAGCAATTCCGTGGGTTACTTACTAGGCAGCCTACCACCACGGTAACCTCCCAGCCCCTCTGTAACCCGGCTGGTATCAGGGCCTTCACCCCGGCTTACCTCCCCTGGAGCGCAACAATGGAGATTCCAGAATCTGCCGGGCCTTTCTCTCCCTGTGTTCCCTCGTTTTAGAGCTGAAGCCTTCTTCGTTCCCCTCGGACCACTCGAAGATAGCGTACATTATTACGCTGATGTCCGGGAGGGCACTCGTCTTGGCCACGGCAGTGTGGGAGCAACAATCCGCCATCTGCCTCAGTCTGGAGGTATTCGTGGCAGAGGTGAGAAGTTTTTTAGGCTCCGGTGTCCGGGAGAGAGGCTGCCTGGAAGTTACAACCAGCCTCGGCAGGACACCCTCAGAGTGACAGACTATGCAGTGGAGTTCTGCACGCTAGCAGTGGTGGGTACCTGGAACCCGGAAGCGCTGATTGACATGTTCCTGCACAGATTATCGGAGGAGGTAAAGGATGAGCTGGCAGCCCAAGAAATACTGATGGATCTTGACTCACTCATCGCTTTAACCATCCAGATTGATGGTCAGCTACGGGAACGTAGGAGGGAGAAGAGGTCCGATTGGTGGTTATTCTTGGAAGAAGTGATATGTTGAAATAGAGTTAGAATAGAAACCTCGAAATCAGCTTTTGCTAATATTATATAGAAATCAATATATCTTACATGCATGTGACTCTGTAGGAGGATTAGAGAAAGTCACTTTTTGGCAATGTAAAACTGCTTATAACACAAATTGTGATTATCAAAATATATACTCGTTAAAGAGAATTGCAGAGATATTTAAAATTTGTATGCAAGTGAAGATGACTGCCCCAGCACTTCCAGTGTTATGTACAGTAGTAGTAGCATGGCCTGTGTGTGTGCACGCCTGTGTGTGTGTGTATGTGTGTGTGTGTGTGTGTATGTGTGTGTGTGTGTGTGTGTACGCGCCTGGGAGCATTTGTCAACTCTTCTATACCTTTGAGGAGCACTATGTGTATACACACACACTTATACACACAGACTGTGTGATGAAGCAGATGTTGAGTGCTGAAAGTTGGCACGGAGCGTAGAGAAAAAGCTTCAGCGAATACTAGCGCAAAGCGAGGGCAGTGGGCGGCAAAGGCTAAAAGCAACATGCTCTCTGGGAGCTGTCATCTCATATAGCTGCAATATGTTCACAGAAATCCCCAGCGTAAACACCGGATTTGAAGGCTTTTGTATGTGGCAACACTGAAGGTTTAATTCCTTGCTTATTATTGTGATGGTTATATGATTCATTCAACCTGCTGTTGCACCCTCTACACACACAGGGCCTAGCACACATACGCACGCACACACACACACACACACACTCCCAGACAGGGACTAACTCGTATTATAACATTCAGGCCTTGCCAGATTCCCGTTGGGCCAAGTCCAGAGACAGCCCACTGCCAGTAGTTTGGTTTATTTGCGCTAGGCAGACCGGTTTATATTTTAACTCAACACCAAACCCATAATTCTTAATGTATGCTGTTATACAAGTGCCATAATGTATTTCGTAAGACTATGTAACTGGATTAAATGCAGATTTGAGCTTGTCCCATTTGTAAGATTACAGGAACCGTTGAGTTCATGAGATTCAAATCAATTTCTGTGTGACCATGTCCAGTTTTTCATTGATTTGTGAGAGAGACAGAGAGAGACTGAGAGAGAGCAACCGAGCGAGAGAGACAGATCCAGCAAACGTATGAGCATAGAGTTGAAGTGTATCCCTGGCTGGGAAATTACAAGAGTGCCTTAATCAAATATTGCAGGCAAAAGGACACAGACAGATAGCCCATTAAGGCTCATTCTAATGTGATGTTGTGCTTCTCTACGTCTCCTCATGTTTTCTACTTAATTGGCTTATTGGATATGGGATTCAGACTTAATCCAAAAAGGGATACAATTGCTTTTAGCCCGTAGCTTATATTACCCAAAATAATGATGTCAGTATGCTAGTTAATTACAGCCAGGGCTATTAGAGAAAGATGCATTCTGCTAATTGCCTGATTGGAGGCCATTAACGATGGGATCTTAGATTGAAGAGGAGTTTGATTTGGCTAATTAGACTGTTTAGAGGAATGGAATAAAATGGAGTGGCTCGAGCAGAAGGGTAGTGGATGATGGTCTTCAAAGACCAGATTGAATCAGACTATGCCCTAAGTTCTATAAAAGGAATAGAGTGCCATTTTGGATGCATCAATCACACTATGTACACACTGAGGAGCACAGACAGCAGCACGGGGTACCAGTACCAAAGATGCCTTGCGTTGTCAGACACCGACTACTACAGAAATGGTCTAACTGGGATGTGCCTATCCATTGCATTTACAGAACTCTATTATAAGTAGAGAGCATTGCAACTTGCCAATACAGTTTCATAAACTCCTTATTCTGCTGTATTGGCAGGAAGAAAAATAACCTCTAAATATTTTGTCAGCTCTTTTCTGTTGTGGTGTGTGCCCCTCTTACACTGTAAAAAAAAGATTTGTTGCATATACTCAAAATAGTATAGGCAAAAATGACAAGTAATATTTTTGAGTAGATATTTTTGCTTGTTTTTATGAGTAGATAAGCTTGAGTAAGTTGTTTAGATGTGTTCAAATAAACTGAGTTAAGATGCTAGAAATTAAACTATTGTATTAAGTTGATTGAACTCAAATAGACCCATGAAATTGTGTTACTCATTGTATATACTCATTGTTACATGATATATAAATTTAGACCAACTCAGAAAGGTTCACATTATTTTTACTTTGGATTTACGCGATCAGATCAACGATTTGCAAAGCAGCATTAATTAAACAGTACAAACGCAGTACAAAAGCAGCAGCAATGATTCTCTAATTATTAGATGACAAATTACAGAATTGCAATCAACATTGGTACGTCCTGATTGCTGCAGATAGGCACAACCGTAGAATTAGGAACTATATCATGAACACTAGTATAGGATCTCTGTGGGCAGAACCATCTACTTAGAAGAGATAGAATGGAGCTTCAACTTCATAGACTTCCTGAGGACCAAAATATTCTCATAGTAACCATGGATAACTACAAAAATGGAGGCTCATTGCAGGCTCAAATAGCTTGTGTTTGCACTATGGGATATTTTTCAAACTAAAATGTAAACTATAAGGCAACAAAAAAAGAGAGATGACAAGCCCAATAATGATTCATCAAAACACCTTTACTAGTTTCTTCCTATAACATTTATCTGTTCAAACACAGAACTCTGTTCAAACTTCCTATAATATTTCTATGTTCAAAACACTGCCGATGGATGCCACCATTTTTTAAACTATAAATTGTCTAGTTTACGGGGCTTTTTTCAAAAGTTACCAATAGAAATCTGTTCAAAATAAACTGCAAGGTTTGAAGAAATGTCACGTTTTGGTCAGGCCAGGGTGTGACATGGGTGATGGGTGACATGGGTGATTTATGTGGTGTGTTTTTTTGTAGGTTATGGGATTGTGGTTAGTGAAGTAGTCTAGAAAAGTCTATGGTTGCCTGGAGTGGTTCTCAATCAGAGGAAGGTGTTTATCGTTGTCTCTGATTGAGACCCATATTTGGGCAGCCATATTCTTTGGGTATTTTGTGGGTGATTGTTCCTGTCTCTGTGTTTTGCACCCGTTAGGACTGTTTTCGGGTTTTCCACGTTCTTGTTTTGTAATTGTTCATATTTTTCATCTTTCATTAAAGATGTATAAAGATAACAACGCTGCATTTTGGTCCTCCTCTCTTTCACCAGAAGAAAACCGTAACAGAATCACCCACCACAACAGGACCATGCGGCGTGGTGACAGGCAGCGGTAGCAGGAGCAGCGAAGTCAGGACTATACGACTTGGGTGGAAATGGACAGGTGGGCGGTCGACGCAAGGAGAGTGCCGGAGCCCGCCTGGGATTCGCTGGAGTGCGAGGAGGGTTATAGGAGAATGGAGTCGGAGAGACGAGCACGGAGGCGTGGATGGAAGCCCGAGAGTCAGCCCCAAAAATTTATTGGGGGGGGCACACAGGGGGTATGGCGAAGCCAGGAAGGAGACCTTCACCAACTTCCTGTGCTTACTGGGAGGCTAGAGAGACCGGGCAGGCACCGTGTTATGCTGTGGAGCGCAAGGTGTCTCCAGTGCGGGTGCATAGCCCGGTGCGGTACATACAAGCTCCTCGTATCGGCCGGGCTAGAGTGGGCATCGAGCCAAGTGTCTTGAAGCCGGCTCTACGCATCTGGTCTCCAGTGTGTCTCCTTGGGCCGGCTTAAATAGCACCAGCTTTGCGCACGGTGTCCCCGGTTCGCCTGCATCCCCGGTTCGCCAGTGCGGGCTATTCCACCTCGCCGCACTGGCAAGGCGACCGGGAGCATTCAACCAGGTAATGTTGGGCAGGCTCGGTGCTCAAGAGCTCCAGTGCGCCTGCACGGTCCGGTCTATCCAGTACCACCTCCACGCACCAGCCCTCCGGTGGCAGCTCCCCGCACCAGGCTTCCTGTGCATGTCCTCGGCCCTGTACCACCAGTGCCAGCACCACGCATCAGGCCTACAGTGCGCCTCGCCTGTCCAGCGCTGCCAGAGCTTTTCTCCTGTCCAGCGCTGCCGGAGTCTCCCGTCTGTCATGAGCCGCCGGTGTCTCCCGTCTGTCATGAGCCGCCAGAGTCTCCCGTCTGTCATGAGCCGCCAGAGTCTCCCGTCTGTCATGAGCCGCCAGAGTCTCCCGTCTGTCATGAGCCGCCAGAGTCTCCCGTCTGTCATGAGCCGCCAGAGTCTCCCGTCTGTCATGAGCCGCCAGAGTCTCCCGTCTGTCATGAGCCGCCAGAGCCGCCAGTCTGGCATGGAGCAGCCAGAGCCGCCAGTCAGCATGGAGCAGCCAGAGCCGCCAGTCAGCATGGAGCAGCCAGAGCCGCCAGTCAGCATGGAGCAGCCAGAGCTGCAAGTCAGCCATGATCCGCCAGAGCCGCCAGTCTGCCAGGATCCGCCAGAGCCGCCAGTCTGCCAGGATCCGCCAGAGCCGCCAGTCTGCCAGGATCCGCCAGAGCCGCCAGGATCCGTCAGTGCCGCCAGTCTGCCAGAATCCTCCAGAGCCGCCAGTCAGCCAGAATCCTCCAGAGCCGCCAGTCAGCCAGGATCCGCCAGTCAGCCAGGATCCGCCAGTCAGCCAGGATCCGCAAGAGCAGCCATTCAGCCAGGATCCGCCGTTCAGCCAGGATCCGCTGAATCACCATTCAGCCAGGATCCGCAGAATCAGCAGTCAGCCAGGATCTGCCAGAACCATCAACCTGCCTGAGCTTCCTCTAAGTCATAAGCTTCCTCTCAGTCCTGAGCTTCCCCTCAGTTTTGAGCTTCCCCTCAGTCTTGAGCTACCCCTCAGTCTTGAGCTACCCCTCAGTCTAGAGCTACCCCTCAGTCTTGAGCTACCCTCAGTCCCGAGCTACCCCTCAGTCCCGAGCTACCCCTCAGTCCCGAGCTACCTCAGTCCCGAGCTACCTCAGTCCCGAGCTGTCCCTCAGTCCGGTGGTGCCCTTTGTTAAGATTAGCAGGCCAAGGTCGATGGCGAGGGTTGCCAATCTAAGGACGCTAAGGAGATGGACAAAGACTATGATGGATTGGGGTCCACTTCCAGCGCCAGAGCCGCCACCGTGGACAGACGCCCACCCAGACCCTCCCCTATGGGTTTAGGTGTGCGGCCAATGGGTCAAAAAAGTATTTAGTCAGCCACCAATTGTGCAAGTTCTCCCACTTAAAAAGATGAGAGAGGTCTGTAATTTTCATCATAGGTACACTTCAACTATGACAGACAAAATGAGAGAAAAAAATTCCAGAAAATCACATTGTAGGATTTTTTATGAATTTATTTGCAAATTATGGTGGAAATGGCTCTCACAGACATGTAACTTCTTCTTAAGAGGCTCCTCTGTCCTTCACTCGTTACCTGTATTAATGGCACCTGTTTGAACTTGTTATCAGTATAAAAGACACCTGTCCACAACCCCAAACAGTCACACTCCAAACTCCACTATGGCCAAGACCAAAGAGCTGTCAAAGGACACCAGAAACAAAATTGTAGACCTGCACCAGGCTGGGAAGACTGAATCTGCAATAGGTAAGCAGCTTGGTTTGAAGAAATCAACTGTGGGAGCAATTATTAGGAAATGGAAGACATACAAGACCACTGATAATCTCCCTCGATCTGGGGCTCCACGCAAGATCTCACCCCGTGGGGTCAAAATGATCACAAGAACGGTGAGCAAAAATCCCAGAACCACACGGGGGGACCTAGTGAATGACCTGCAGAGAGCTGGGACCAAAGTAACAAAGCCTACCATCAGTAACACACTACGCCGCCAGGGACTCAAATCCTGCAGTGCCAGACGTGTCCCCCCGCTTAAGCCAGTACATGTCCAGGCCCATCTGAAGTTTGCTAGAGAACATTTAGATGATCCAGAAGAAGATTGGGAGAATGTCATATGGTCAGATGAAACCAAAATATAACTTTTTGGTAAAAACTCAACTCGTTGTGTTTGGAGGACAAAGAATGCTGAGTTGCATCCAAAGAACACCATACCTACTGTGAAGCATGGGGGTGGAAACACGGACCAGGACGACTGATCCGTGTAAAGGAAAGAATGAATGGGGCCATGTATCGTGAGATTTTGAGTGAAAACCTCCTTCCATCAGCAAGGGCATTGAAGATGAAACGTGGCTGGGTCTTTCATCATGACAATGATCCCAAACACACCGCCCGGGCAATGAAGGAATGGCTTCGTAAGAAGCATTTCAAGATCCTGGAGTGGCCTAGCCAGTCTCCAGATCTCAACCCCATAGAAAATCTTTGGAGGGAATTGAAAGTCCGTGTTGCCCAGCAACAGCCCCAAAACATCACTGCTCTAGAGGTGATCTGCATGGAGGAATGGGCCAAAATACCAGCAACAGTGTGTGAAAATCTTGTGAAGACTTACAGAAAACGTTTGACCTCTGTCATTGCCAACAAAGTGTATATAACAAAGTATAGAGATAAACTTTTGTTATTGACCAAATATTGTTTTCCACCATAATTTGCAAATAAATTCATTAAAAATCCTACAATGTGATTTTCAGGATTTTTTTTTCAAATTTGTCTGTCATAGTTGAAGTGTACCTATGATGGAAATTACAGGCCTCTCTCATCTTTTTAAGTGGGAGAACTTGCAAAGTTGGTGGCTGACTAAATACTTTTTTGCCCCACTGTATTTGCATTGCTACAAAGTAAACTTCCAATTGGTCTCCACTATTCGACCTGCTAAAACCACTCATCCCGAGTTGGGTTGTCATCCCAATGACCGGCAGACCAACCCTGACCCCCCAGATCCAATGGCCCCATCCTTCGAAAAGAGCACACAGTGACACCCACAGAACAGAAGCAGATCAACCGCCAAAAGCATTTCCATCACCCTCGCCTTGATTTTAATTTTATATATAGATATAAAATACAGTGCCTTGCGAAAGTATTCGGCCCCCTTGAACTTTGCGACCTTTTGCCACATTTCAGGCTTCAAACATAAAGATATAAAACTGTATTTTTTTGTGAAGAATCAACAACAATTGGGACACAATCATGAAGTGGAACGACATTTATTGGATATTTCAAACTTTTTTAACAAATCAAAAACTGAAAAATTGGGCGTGCAAAATTAGGGATCTGAAGCGCTGTAAGGAGGATCTCCCTAACTACTACAGATTCTTCTCCTTTTTTTTCTTGGATTATCTGTAAGTACCAGATTTTCTCTGATGGATCTAGTCTGTATGTCAAGTAAAGCTTCTCAAAGAAAGATGTTCTCCTTTTTAAGTTCGTACAATTTTCAATCTTATTGACTGTACCTTTTAGCTGGTTTGTATCTTTATCCAATGTCGCAGCTTTTTTATCACTCATCTCGAGGCTTGCCTTCAACTCCATTTAATCTTTACTGACTAATTCAAGTATGCCCAGTTTGTCATTTAAGGATTTTAACAGATCGGTTTCGACCTTTACCATTCCCGGTGGTGAAAAGATTAAATCGTCTGTGTCTGTAGAAGAGTCACATTTTCGTTTCGGGATTGGTTCCCCTGTTTTACTCTCAGTCATGTTTGGGTGTTGCTTGTTTTTGTAATATTTGTCACTAAATTTCTCTAGTCTTATGATTTGTTTTGTGTTGTTATCCAGATTGAAGGTTATAACCGACTAGTTTGTGAAGTGCTAATATTTAGTCTAACTTACCGATATTGAAAATTAAGTTTTTATCTTGAGGTGATCTAGACTGCTGTGTTCAGTCCGCCATCTTGCCTCTTCCCCTAACTTTGGGTCTTTCTTTCCTGTGGCAGTCCTCATGAGAGCCAGTTTCATCATAGTGCTTGGTTTCTGCGACTGCACTTGAAGAAACTTTAAAAGTTCTTGAAATTTTCCGTATTGACTGACCTTAAAGTCTTAAAGTAATGATGGACTGTTGTTTTGTTCTCCTTATTTGAGCTGTTCTTGCCATAATATGGACTTGGTCTTTTACCAAATAGGGCTATCTTCTGTGTACCTCCCCATACCACATCACAACACAAATGATTGGCTCAAACGCATTAACTTCAAACGCATTAACCAACTGGATTATTGTTTTGAGAGCTCATGCTCTTACAATGGAATGTATAGGCACATAATTAAATCTATCTCCCAGTATGCAATTCCTATGGCTTCCACTGGGTGTCAGCACTCAATTTTCACGGTTTCAGGCTTGTTTCTTCCAAAATGAATAAGAATAATGAGTTTTACTACAGGGACCCAGTCTTGGAAATTCGTGTGTGTGTGCGCCATGAAGACAACGCGCAGCTGCTAATATTGGTTTCTTATTGAATATACTTCTTTCTGTATGATATATTATAGTTTGATTACATTTTAGGGTATCTGAGGATTTAAGAGAAAGGAATTTTGACTTGTTGAAACAAAGTTTAGGGGTACATTTTCGGATTCCTGTCTTGGCATGTTGAACGAGTGGATTACTCAAATCGATGACGCCAACTAAACAGACTTTTTGGGATATAAAGAAGGATTTTATTTAATTAACAAAACAACACTACATGTTATAGCTGGGACCCTTTGGATGACAAATCAGAGGAAGATTTTCAAAAAGTAAGTGAATATTTAATCGCTATTTGTGAATTTATGAAACCTGTGCAGGTGGAAAAATATTTTGATGTGGGGCGCCGTCCTCAAACAATCGCATGGTATGCTTTTGCTGTAAAGCCTAATTTAAATTGGACAGTGCAGTTAGATTAACAATAAGTTAAGCTTTGAACTGATATAAGACACTTTTATGTACCTAAATGTTTAATATCCCTATTATTTTTTATTTTTTGAATTGCGCATCCTCCAGTTTCACCGGAAGTTGTCCCGCTAGCGGGATGCCTAGCCTGAAGAAGATTTATTTAAGAAGGAAATAAATTCCACAAATTAACCTGTTAATTGAAATGCATTCCATGTGACTACCTCATGAAGCTGGTTGAGAGAATGCCAAGAGTGTGCAAAGCTGTCATCAAGGCAAAGGTTAGCAGCCGTATGTGTTATTTCATTTTGGATGGCTTCAATTAAATTCTACAATGTAGAACATAGTAAAAATAAAGAAAAACCTTTGACTGGTACTGTATATAGAAAATACTTGAATTAGTATTTTTTGGGGGGGACAAAATCTACTAGGCACTAAAAACGTTTTTTACAGAGTAGTTCCTAGATCTATATAGATCTAGGAACTATAGATCTATAGAACTATAGATCTATCTAGATTCCTGAATATAGAATAGACCCAAAGTTGTGTTTTCTTGCAGCTTCATCTTAGTACTGCGGAGGCAGCAATAACACACGCGCACACACACACACACACACACACACACACACACACACACACACACACACACACACACACATTATAGCCAGTGTGACACAGAAGGCAGGATAAAATAGGTCATGATGAATGATCAGATAGTGAATGACAGGCCTGTGAAATGAACAACCTCTTCAACAAGAATACTAATCACTCTACTGTCAGGAAGGCTTCCACTGACATCCCACACCCACCAAGAGGACCTCTCCCCTGTCTGTCGATTAGACATATTCATGGATAACTTCTTTGACAGTGAGAGATTTATCTCACTGAGTGGAACCGTTTTAGTTAATGATGCCCCATCTAAAATAATAACTGTTCTTAATATCCTTACTGGTATTTGGGATGCTTCCCAAATGGCACTATAGGGCTCTGGTCAAAAGGAGTGCACTATATAGGGAATATGGTTCCATTTGGAATGCATCCTTGGTTTTGCTTTTATTGGGCAAACAGTGTAGGATTTGGTCAGTCGATAAGGTCAGTGTTGACATTCCTCTTTCTGAGGATATTATTGACTCTGAGTTACAGGCGAAGGCAGATTTCTGACCATTATCAGTGTCTAATGCCTGTAGAGACTCCGCAGAGAGGGAGGATAAAGGTAGTATAAAGCCAAGAGTCTACACAGACAGAAATATTTACTCTATACGCTGGTATTCATGTCGGAAACCAGGTTCTACTTCAAGCATGTCCAATCTGTGGTTCTGCTGTCCATACACGCACATGTGTACAGTACAAATGTATCACAAAGCTCCATTTTGTTTCATAGATTTAACTTATATTTAGACATTTAGGAGTCATTTTTTTATGTTGAACATTCAATGTAAACAAGAACCGTAGTTTGATAGGTTTGACATGATGGTCAAAGCCATAATTTAATGCTGTCCTTCTTTATGTTCTTTAAGATAATAAGAGGGAGTAAAACAGAATTTTAAAAATCCAGTCCTGTAATCGGTTGAAGGCCCAGTGCAGTCAAAAACATGATGAAATTATAAAAATTATGATAATACCCTTTTGGTGTGCGAGTTGTTTGAAAGGACCGCCTGAAAATTCTGCCTGTTTTGGTGGGAGGAAGTTGTGGCCTGCCTGGTGACTTCTTAATATTTGGTGTTTTATTTTATTTACCTCCTGCAGGTCCTGAGGATCTTGGATTCAGCATCACGTCACGTGATGTCCCCATAGGAGGCTCCACCCCCATCCATGTCAAGAACATCCTGGCTCAGGGTGCTGATATCCAAGATGGCCACCTGATAGCTGGCGACCGGCAGAAGGAGGTAAACAAGTGGAGTTAATGAAGCTCTTACTTCACTCTCTGCCAACTGGTACTTTCTCCCTCTACTTAATTTTTCCTCTTGCTCCTCCTCTTGTACTTCACACTGGTCTCTTCCTTCTGATCGTATTCCTCTTCCTACCCCATTTCATCAGTGGTGTAAAGTACTTTAGTAAAAAATACTTTAAAGTACAACTTAAGTAGTTTTTGTGGTTATCAGTACTTTACTATTTATATTTTTGACAAAATGTTGCTTTTGCTCCACTATATTCCTAAGGAAAATATGTACTTTTTACTCCCATAAATTATCCCTGACACACAAAAGTACTCGTTACATTTCGAATGCTCAGGCAGGACAGCAAAAGGGGTCCAATTCGCACACCTATCAATATAATGCATTGTCATCCCTGCTGATTCTGATCAGGCGGACTCACTAAACACAAATACTGTGTTTGTAAATAGTGTTGGAGTGTGACCCTGTCTGTCTATACATTTTAAAAACAATAAAGAATTTGAAGTCGAGCATTTGCTTTCACTTTTTACTTTTACTTAAGTATGACAATTTAGTACATTTAAAACCAGATACGTTTAAATTTTTACTCAAGTAGTATTTTTATGGTTGACTTTCACTTTTACTTGAGTCATTTTCTATTAAAGTATCTTTACTTTTACTCAAGTATGACAATTTAGTACTTTTTCCACCACTGCTCTTCATTACCCTTGTCCTGCTACTACCCTTTATTATCCTCTTCCCACCATGAATTCTGTTCTGAGAAACATCCAATTGACAAAGACTGTCTTATGTCATGTGGATTGAAACACATGCCTTCATACCATTTGTCATTCATGACCATTGCATTTACGCCAATGCCATTACCAGTATGCCAGTGACACAACGGCTGATTGAATGGGCTTTGCCATTGAAAAGAGTAATAAATCACAGAGTAGAGTACCTATAGGGCTGTCCACGTTGCGCGTTGAGTGGCTAAATAAAGGGAACTGCAAGTTACAATCTTGTGTCAACAGTCCTATCAGAATGACATGAAAATCATAGACTATGTCATTGGAAAATTTCTGGTCTTGGCAAGTCACAGTTCCTCTATGCAAACAGAGGATGATTATGTGTGGAATAAAAATGAGTAATCATTTCACACATGTAATTACAAGGCAGGTTGAGATGTCACACATGTAACACAAGGCAGTAAACTTTCAGTTTTATATGAAAAAAAAGGGAATACATTCCACATCTGTTTGTGTGCATGTGTGTGTGTTACGTGAATGTATGTGTCTGCGCGCGTATGTGTGTGTGTCCAGGTGAATGGAGTAGATCTGAACGGGAGCACTCCGGAAGAGGTGGTAGCTCTACCCAGGGCCACACCCAATGGGAGCAACAGTCAGTCTGCTAGTCCTACGCCAAGAGAACTCCCATCTACCCAGAGAGGTGGTAAGTATTCATACCAATCAAATGTATATCAGATTGACTCACATCACCATCCACTTGTCCACACCACCGTTACCCCTAACTTACGTTTCACATCCTAGCCCTGATACAGCAGTAGCCCATGGTGTTGCAAATGAGAACTTGTTCTCAACTGGCGTACCTGGTTAAATAATGGGTTACTTCCATGTTACTTCTTTGTCTGTGACCTTCTGTCTTGGACATCATCATCAGTGCCACAGGGATCCTCATGGACTACAGTATACCCGCTGGGCAAAAACTTGTTGAATCAACGTTGTTTCCGTGTCATTTCAACAACAACAAAAATCTATGTGATGACGTTGAATCAACGTGGAAAACAAATCCAATTTCATTTGTTACATGGACATGTTTAGCAGATGCTATTGCGGGTTAGATCTGATTATTTACAAAAAGTCATCAACGTAAGGGAACTTATTATCTTTTTCAGCCAACATTTAAACTCAATCCAATCACAAGGTGAAATGTTTTGTTGAATTCACGTTAGTTGACAACTTCACCAAATTGAAATCAAAACTCGACTTTGAACTCTGTTCAGTGGGTAGTTTCTCCACTTTAATGAGTATCCAGACTTATTCCCAATCCAACACACAGCTCAAACACTTCCCTCAGTCCCAGCTTGCAGGCCCCCTTTGTTTGATAAAAGGCTGATCTGAGAGCAGGCTTTATGGCAGATCCCACTTGTTAATACAATCTGCAGGGCAGTGTCATTCTATCTGTATAGGGAACATCTCTGTGTGTATCTGTCTGGCTGGTGTTTTGTTAGTGAACACAGTATTATTCTCCTCCCTCCCCTGTCTGTCCCCTTACCCTGGAGCCATTATAGAGCCCTGTCCCCTTAGGATCAGAAGTAGATGTTGAATGCGTCCCAAATGGCACCATATTCCCTACATAGTGCACTTCTTTTAATCAGCACCCTTTGGACCCTTGTCAAAGGTAGTGTAGAGAATAGGGTGCTATTTGGGACTCAGAGATATGGACTGACCTGGTCCTTCCTCCAAATCATATTAACACAGACCTTCTCCAGGGGTTGGTTAATCTGCCACTCTCCTATCTGTACACATAATCTCGCAAAGACCAGCTCTCTCTCTCACACACACACACACACACACACACACACACACACACACACACACACACACACACACACACACACACACACACACACACACACACACACACACACACACACACACACACTTTTGTGTGAGTAGTTCTGGGGTGACTTTCCCTGTCTAGTAACAGATGGTGAAGATAGTGTCCTACCCTGCTCCACCCTGCTTTCAGCAGGTATGACAGTCTCCCTATCATTTGAGTGGCCAGGCAGACAGCAAGGTTTAGGCTTTAACCCTAACTTTACCCTATAGCACTCAACCTGTCTCTGCCTTAACCCTAACTCTCTCATTTGGTAATAGGACAGCAGTGCTTAGCTTTCACCCTAACTAGGTTAAAGCGTACAGGACACCTTTGCGATAACCATATATGACACTCGGTCTGCCTCTGAGTTAACCCTATCTCTACCTTATGGCACACCATGGCATCCTTAAACCCGGATGTACTTCTCCTGTTCACACTAGAACCATAAATGGTCAGTCAAATGAATACTGGCCTGGGTTAAGCATTCTTCCTTTGAAACCTATAACAAAAACTTTTGTATTTTTTCTGTATTTTACACACCTAAGGGAGCTAATGTAGTGATTCAATGTTAACAACGTCTTAGACAATAGAAGATCAATACAAAAAGAATACAAGTATAATACTATACCACCTCTGGCCCAGCTCCCCTTTCAGCAGTAGAGTGAGGATGGTTACTTTGTCTTCTCAACTGTGACTTTGTTTTTAAAAAACTCCAATCTTATGCTGAGTTTAGACAAATCAAATCAAATGTTATTTGTCACATGAGCCAAATACAACAGTTGTAGACCTTACAGTGAAACGCTTACTTGCCAGACCTCAACCAACAATGCAGCTTTAAGAAAAATAAGTGTGAAGAAAGTATTTACTAAAATAAACTGAAGAAGAAAATAGAAAAATAACAAATAATTAGAGCAACAATAAAATAACAGTAGCGAGGCAGGGGGTACCGGTACAGAGTCAATGTGCGGGGGCACAGGTTAGTCAAGGTCTTTGAGGTAATATGTGCATGTAGGTAGAGGTAAAGTGACTATGCATAGATAATAACAGAGAGTAGCAGCAGGGTAACAAATGGGGGTGGAGGGATGCAAATAGTCCTAGTAGCCATTTCATTAACTGTTCAGGAGTCTTATGGCTTGTTTGTAGAAGATTTTAAGAAGCCTTTTGGAGTTAGACTTGTTGCTCCAGTACCGCTTGCCATGCGGTAGCACAGAAAACAGCCTATGGCTAGGGTGATTGGAGTCTTTGGAAATATTTAGGGCCTTCCCCTGACCGCCTGGTATAGAGGTCCTGGATGGCAGGAAGCTTGGCCCCAGTGATGTGCTCGGCCATAACAGGTGGTGATGCAACCATGCTGTCGATGGTGCAGCTGTAGAACTTTTTAAGGTTCTGAGGACCCATGCCAAATCTTTTCAGTCCCCAGAGGGATGAATAGGTGTTGTTGTGCACTCTTCATAACTGTCTTGGTGTCTTTCAACCATGATAGTTTGTTGGTGATGTGGACATCAAGGATCTTGAAGCTCTCAACCTGCTCCACTACAGCCCTGTCGAGAGAATGGGGGCATGCTCGGCCCTCCTTTTCCTGTAGTTCACAATCATCTCCTTTGTCTTGATCACGTTGAGGGAGAGGTTGTTATCCTGGCACTACACTGCCAGGTCTCTGATTTCCTCCCTATAGGCTGTCCCATCATTGTCTGTGATCAGGCCTACCACTGTTGTGTTGTCAGCAATCATAATGATGGTGTTGGAGTCGTGCTTGGCCATGCAGTCATGGGTGAACACGGAGTACATGAGGGGACTGAGCATGCACCCCTGAGAGGCCCCTGTGTCGAGGATCAGCGTGGCAGATGTTTTGTTACCTACCCTTACCACCTGGGGGTGGCACGTCAGGAAGTCCAGGATCCAGTTGCAGAGTGAAGTGTTTAGTCCCAAGGCTCCTTAGCTTACTGATGACCTTCTATGATGTTGAACGCAGAGCTGTACTCAATGAATAGCATTCTCACGTAGGTGTTCCTTTTGTCCAGGTGGGAAAAAGGCAGTGTGGCGAGCAATAGAGATTGCATCATCTGTTGGGGCGGTATGCAAATTGGGGTGGGTCAAGGGTTTCTTGGGTTAATGGGGTTGGTGTGAGCCATGACCAGCCTTTCAAAGCACTTCATGGCATGCTACGGGTTGGTAGTTGTTTAGGCACGTTACCTTGCTGTTCTTGGGCACAGGGACTATGGTTGTCTGCTTGAAACATGGTGGTATTACAGACTCAGTCAAGGACAGGTTGAAAATGTCATTGAAGACACTAGCCAGTTGGTCAGCGCATGCTCGGTGTACACGTTCTGATAATATGTCTGGCCCTGCGGCCTTGTGAAGGTTGACCTGTTCAAAGGTCTTACTCACATCGGGTATGGAAAGTTTGATCACTCAGTCGCCCAGAACAGCTGATGTTTTTATGCAGGCTTTAGTGTTGCTTGCCTCGAAGCGAGTATAGATGTAATTTGGTAGGCTCGTGTCACTGGGCAGCTCGCGGTTGTGCTTCCCTTTGTAGTCTGTAATAGTTTGCAAGCCCTGCCACATCCTACGAGCCGAGCCGGTGTAGTACAGCCGGTGTAGTACAATTCGGAGCCGGTGTAGTACAATTCAAACCTAGTCCTGCTTAGGAGCACGTAAAACGACAGCCATCTCCTCCAGCGCTGTGTGTGTGTGTGTGTGTGTGTGTGTGTGTGTGTGTGTGTGTGTGTGTGTGTGTGTCAGAGTGCCTGAACGCTAAGGAGAGTAATGAAGCATTAGTGCGCTAGTTAGCCCTCTCTCATCTACACACACTTAGAAAATGTCTCAAGAGAGAGAGATAAAGCAAGATGGGAGAGAGAGAGAAAAAAAGAGGTGAGATAATTTAGATGGTGTCTCTATGGCTGCGTTCACAGGCAGTCCAATTGCAATTCTGATATTTCTTCCACTTATTGGTCTTTTGACCAATCAGATGAGCTCTGAAAAAGATCTGATGTGAAAAGATCATACAAGTATGTTCATAAAATTCAGATTAAGAGGGCAGGGCTCCACCACTGACAGTTATTGCAAATAAAGCACGGTGAAGAGAGGGAATTGTAATTGCGGACTGGTAATTGCCTCACTGTTTCACAAACACACACACACACACACACACACACACACACACACACACACACACACACACACACACACACACACATACGTGTCTGCCTATATGTACATTTGTGCACCTGTGTGTGTCACCATAAACGCATCATCCAGGCTCTTATCCACCACAGTGAGGCTTCAAATAATAGTGTGGGTGACGTGGTATATTACTGTAGACATACTGCTGTCAGAGAAGGAGAGAGAGAGGGGACATTTCTCACGTTGACAGGATACATATAAATCAGCATGGAGAGGCTCTTGTTTGTTTTGTTGACATTTGCTTTGTGATGTCTAAAATGTAATGCTACGATTCTCTTGGCCCTTACCACCCCATACAGGAGGGCTGCTCCCACTCCCAGCCCAGTCCAAGCTCTTCTTTGTTCTTGCACCCCAATGGTGGAAGCTATCTTCTGAAAGCACCTGAAACCTTACCTCTTCAAAGAGTATCTTAAATAATCCCCCTCCTCATCTTGAACCTCCACACCCCAACAAACAAAACATTTCCTGAACCACTTGCATTTGACACACCTCCCCTTCTAGCTCTGTTAAATGACTAAAATGCTAAATGTAAAATGTGATGTCAGTGGTGAAACCAGCACCACATCTCTTGTATTGGTATGTTGTGAGAGGTGGTGTGTGTGTTTCATACAAATTAATTTACTGTGACTGGTGTTTGCTTAAAACGCAAATGTGAGGTTTCCAATAAAGTTTCTGTTCTCAGAAAGGTTAACGACAATGGTTCAGGGTTGAGTATTCCTTTGTCTTTGTTCATTTGATTATGTTTGCCTATGCTGTCGTGCTCTCTCTCTCCTATGCGTCTCAGGAGTAGCAGAATACATTTCCAAAGAGCAAAGAGTGGGTGAGAGAGAAACAGATGTGGCAGAACAGATGGACCGACTTATTGATAGGGCCATCATTGCTAATTATTTATGGGCTGGGCTGTCACCCTTTACCCAGTGCTGTCCAAACCAGAGGGGAGCGGAAAACTATTAGCTCTGACGCCTCAGCCCAACCCAGCCCAGCTCCTCGCCCTTCCCAGAACAGAGAAGAAGAAGAATATATGTCTATAATCTGAGGCTTGAACTGTAAAGATGTTGAATAAATAAGGGCTTTAGATCAATGGCTGCTATGCCAACTACCGAGTCCATGGTGGGTCTTATATTCCAGGAATTAGAGCTCAGGGAAGTGGATGAGGCGGAGTGAGGAGGGGTAAGCCAATCATTTGAGCTCCAGGGGGATTGCCCCCTGGCGGGGGATGTTAACATGCAGGCCCTCTCTGGCCCCAGAGGGCCTCATCAGTGGCCTGGCGGGGGAGGATGTGAGGAAAGACTCAGCTTGACTCTTCCCAAGTCATCCCCAGTGTTGGCTATGGCTGCAGGCTATGGCTGCATTTGAAATGGCACTCTATTCCCTATATAGTACAGTACTTTTGACCAGGGCCCATAGGGCTCTGGCTAAAAGTAGTGCACTATATAGGGAATAGGGTGTCATTTGGGATGTAACCCATGCTGACAACTCTGGTCCTCTGCACTGCGTAGGCTGGGAATTGGGAGTTTGGATACGCTAGTCTTTTCATGTCACGAATACCTTATGTTTTGCATTAAGTACTTATACTCCATGGCTCTGCAAAATGCATGTGTGTATTTTTCAGTCTCTATGTATTTTGTATGTATTTATGCAGTGAAATGTGTTGCTTTACAGGGTCAGCCAAAGTAGTACGATGCCACTGGAGCAAATTAGGGTTAAGTGCCTCGCTCAATGGCACGTCGACAGATTTTTCACCTTGTCGACTCAAGTATTCAAATCAGCAACCTTTCGGTTACTGGCCCAACACTCTAACTGCTAGGATGAGGTGAAGAAAGTACCATAGACAAGGACAGTAGTGAGTCCTGTATTGAGTGAGACAGAGGTTAAAAACATGGAGATGTGGAGGGAGAGAGATATTGAGAGAAGCAGAGGAAATGTAGAGATGGAAAGAGAGAGAGAGAAAAATGTATGAGTATGAGTGCAACAATAGAAAGGGCCAGTGCACAATGAAATAAGAATCTCGAAAAGGCCTGCATTGAAAAAAAAATATTATTTTGTGTATCTTTTTTTTAAATTCATTTTTTTTTTACATTTAACCTTTATTTAACTAGAAATCGCATTGGAAATAACAACACAGGGGAATCATAGGGGACCCAACCTGTACTTAATGAAACCTTACCTCTGCATTGCTACGATGCTACTCTAGTCAGTGGTCCATGTCAACACAGACCTAGTCCTCAGTTCCCCCTTCTACCTCTCTGAATAATTCATTTCTGCAGATGCAATTACCCACTACGCTAAGACCAGGAACGGCAGGAGCCGCATCACACGGTCGTGTGAGAACATTAAAACAGCACATCACACAAACACAATTCTGACATGCAAACACATGGTCCCTGCAGCCCCACCACCACAGCACCAACACGCCATTGGCTGATTTATTTATTGTCTCGTTTATCTACCCAGCTTGCACCGCTGCTGTATGTGCTTATAGCTGAGAGCGACATGTCAGCATCCCGACGCTGCGAGCCAAGATTGCATTTCACCTTCCTCTCCTGTGATAAATAAGTCAATGTCACGCCTCAATAGCCACGGTGGCTGGTCACACCACAGAGTAATTAGTTACGTTAGTACCTATTGTGTACCAGGGCCCGGTTGCATAAAACATCTTAAGTCACATTTCCCCTTATTTTTCCCCTTAAAGTTTCCTTAACGTTAGGTCAGTTGCACAAAACATTTAACAGAATTTCCCCCTTAAATGAATTGAAAAACTTAAGGGTGCCCATGAGGTCCCTTAAGTGCTTCATTCAGAAAGGATATCAATGTAGGATAAAGAGCATTTCTGGAGGTGAATGATTCTTTCCTCTGCCCTGGTTGCAAAAGGATAATATCAACCAGATAGCTTGGTGTATAGCTGGCTAGCTACTTAGCTAAAACAATGGCAGGTGCAAGATCCATGGCTACAAAGCTTGCTGAATAGCTAGCTACCTACTCTGTAAGTTAGCTTGAAGTGCTGGAAATGAATAAAAGTTGAGAAAAAAGTAACTCAACAAAACATGTTTTATTATCTTTGGAATCAATTTGTTTCTCCTTTCTTGAACGTAGGAGTTCTATTTTGGGATCTCCCAAAATAAATTGTGAGGAGACATTCAGTCAGTGAATCAGGTTGTCTCCGTGGTAACCAGAGACTCTTTTTGCCAGTATGCCCTTACCTAAGGAAAACGTTTGAGGTGCTCTATGCAATGCCCTTAAATAAATCTCTTAGGTAAGGGGAAATTATTCCTCAAGGTAAATCCTTAACTGACCTTAATAAACAGAAAGAGGCAACCCTGGTGATGTCGTGACAAATCCCAATTTATTCACCTGTTGAGTTGGTTTAGGTTTAAAACTGCAGTCTGTTGGGTTTACTGTTAGAGCTGCAAAGTGGTTGACCAATTTGTTGTCATGAGTAAAGCTGTGTTTGTGTGTGTGTTTGTTTGTTTGTATGTGGCTCAATTACAGCCATGTTCTCTTACAGCCGCATCATAAACCATGTTTCATATTTACATCATGAACATAACACACAGCCCACTGACCCTAAGTGCATGCTTGTACCGTCAGTCCCTATATAGAGCTATATAGGTTCCGCCCACAATTAAACCCTATTCCCTATATTGTGCACTACTTTTTACCAGAGCCCATCAAAAGTAGTGCACTAAATAGAGAATTTGGTGCCATTTTAGATACACATAGAGTGTGATATGAAGAACAAATGAGTGTTAAAGGAACATAATGATTATATGCTTCTCCATGGTGACTATTCTGTAGTTCTGGATCACATCAGTGTAATTAAGCAGTACATTAAAATCCGTCTTTATGATCATATCACAGTTGTCACTGATCCATTAGAAGCCGTATCTGCCAAGGATAAAGAATCTTTAATTGCACAATTAATTATAGTCCTAAACGATGTGATAGTGGGATTGATGGTTTGCGCCCAGAGAGAGAGAGAGAGCCCCTATTACCCAAAAGTACTGCCTACTGTTTACTGTAGTTCAGCTGGTCCAAATCAAAGTGGTCCCCACAATGTTTTCTACCACTAAACTCATATAGCATTAAACTGTAATGGCTGCAATCAGAATCTCCCCATTTGAGAGTGTTCTGAACAAGGAAAATATCATTTTTTTGTAAACCCCTTATATGCATATTGAAATTAAAGGCTGCTGGGTTGGTTCCCTGAAATATCTTTGTAAGCCAAACAAGCATGCCATTGTTTTCCTTTCCCAAACTATGCCAGTGAACCTTTACAGCACATTCCAGTTAAATGGGCCCAATTATCCTCAGCAGATGATATCTCTTGTATGAAGACAGCTTTTGTTGTGGTGCCAGTGATGTTTTGTGAGTGGATAAAGAAACATTTAAAATACTTATGTAGCTACAGTTCGTTGATTTTGCTTTGTTGCCAGAAGAATCCCTTTACAAAGTAGATCCAAAGAGAAAAGTGACATGATACAAGACAAAACAGTTGATAAAACATAACAAGAAATATATTTGTGCTTGTTTGTAAGTAGCTGTCTGTGGAACAGTATTGTTGTGAATGGGCTCCTGTACAGTACTGTAAATTAAGGCTTCTGCAGGTGCACCAATGTTCTGCCCCACCTGGGATCGGGATAGGTGTGACTGGGTTCAGTCAGGAGTGTCATGTTGCATTGCTCTAAGAAAGCACAATTGGATATCTGTCCGCTTGTCTGTCCCAATAGCAATGCCCCATGAGAGAAGTCATGTCATGGCTAACAGGGCCTACTGATTGGCTGATTGAGGTAATTGGGAAAGGGGGATACCTAGTCAGTTGTACAAGTAAATGCATTCAACTGAAATGTGTCTCCTGCATTTAACCCAACCCCTCTGAATCAGAGAGGTGCGGGGGGCTGCCATAATCGACATCCACGTCTTCGGCGCCCGGGGAACAGTGCCTTGCTCAGGGGCAGAACGACAGATTTTTACCTTGTCAGCTCGGGGTTTAGATCCAGCTTCCTTTCGGTTACTAGCCCAACACTAGGCTACCTGCCATTCTCCTTTAATGGCCCAGGCTATTTTATTTCTATTGTGTTCGAAGCAGTACAAAATGGTCCCATGTCTTCTTCTCCCCGTTCATTCTTCATCCATATGGTTTCGTTTTCACCAGCCAGATGAGTTTCTGCCTAGTTGGGTGTATTTCCATGGCTGGGTCCTCTGATCTCTTACTCTCCCTGACCTCCTTCTTTCTGCTCATCCACCTCTCCCTAGCCACCGCTTGGCTTGGCTTATGTTACCAACCTCCTCCTCTGCCTCCTCCGTTCCTCCTCCCCCTCCCCATCCGATCTTACTGGGAGAAAAAGAGAGCAAGAGAGATATGAGAGAGAGAGCACATAGCCTAGCCCATGGATGATTTAAAATAAAAAGGTTTTAGTCCATATTACCCAGGATGTTTATTTTGATTGTGATGTACAGTGGAGTCTTTTAATAAGACAGGATGTTCTACAGCATTCAGAAGGGCCAGAGAAGTGTCATCTTCTGTGTTAATATGATTAGATTTTTCGATTTTTCGGGCCTGAGTTACAGGCAGTTATATTTGGGTATGTCATTTTTGGCAAACAATTTTTTTTAAAAGGGGCAGATCCTTAAGAGGATATCCTCTAGTAACACCCCATCCCGTGAACGGGACCGTTAACATCATCTGACACTAATTAGCATAACGCAACGGACATAAATATTACTAGAAAATATTCCTATTCATGAAAATCACAAAATGTGAAATATATTGAGACACAGCTTAGCCTTTTGTTAATCACCCTGTCATCTCAGATTTTCAAAATATGCTTTACAGCCAAAGCTAGACAAGCATTTGTGTAAGTTTATTGATAGCCTAGCATTTTGTCCAGCTAGCAGCATGTAACTTGGTCACGGAAATCAGAAAAGCAATCAAATTAAGTTGTTTACCTTTGATGAGCTTTGGATGTTTTCACTCATGAGACTCCCAGTTAGATAGCAAAAGTTCATTTTTTTCAAAAATATTACTTTTTGTAGGCGAAATAGCTCCGTTTGTTCTTCACGTTTGGCTGAGAAATCGCCCGGAAATTGCAGTCACGAAAACGGCGAAAAATATTCCAAATTAGCTCCATATTATCGCCAAAAACATGACAAACGTTGTTTATAATCAATCCTCAAGGTGTTTTTCAAATATCTATTCAATAATATATCCATCGGGACAATTCGTTTTTCAGTAGGACCGATTGGAGTAATGGCTACCTCTGTATTTTACGTGAGAATCTCTCTGGGAGCATCAGGTGACCACTTGCGCATTGTAGCCGCCTACGGGTATTCTTCAACATAAATGCGTAAAACTAAGTCACAATGCTGTAGACACCTTCGGGAATACGGAGAAAGAGTAATCTGGTTGATAGCCCCTTCACTGCTCAATAGGGACACATTGGAACGCAGCGCTTTCAAAACATGAGGCACTTCCGGATTGGATTTTTCTCAGGCTTTCGCCTGCAACATCAGTTCTGTTATACTCACAGACAATATTTGCACAGTTTTGGAAACTTTAGAGTGTTTTCTATCCTAAGCTGTCAATTATATGCATATTTTAGCATATTTTCCTGACAAAATATCCCGTTTACTACGGGAACGTTTTTTTTCAAAAAATTAAAATACTGCCCCCTAGTCAAAATTAACAGTGAAAGAATACAATATTGTTCGAGGATATTTTTTGAGGAGAGTGAACAGTTATGAACTTGAAAAGTTATTAATAAAACAATTAGGCACATTTGGGCAGTCTTGATACAACATTTTTAACAGAAATGCAAATGGTTCATTGGGTCAGTCTAAAACTTTGCACATACATGGTTGTCATCTAGTGGCCAAAATCGAGATTGTGTCTGGTCTGGAATAATACATTATGGCCTTTCTCTTGCATTTCAAAGATGATGGTACAAAAAAAACGCATGTTTACCAGATCTAATGTGTTTTATTCTCCTACGTTCCTTTCACATTTCCACAAACTGTTTCCTTTCAAATGGTAACAAGAATATGCATATCCTTGCTTCAGGCCGTGAGCTACAGGCAGTTAGATTTGGGTATGTCATTTTAGATGAAATTTATTTTTTAAGTGTCCGATCCTTGGTAAAGGAAAATGGCAATTTTTCTCCACAGGACAGGATGGTTAGTGCTCGAGTAAAATACTAGCATGAATCGATGGAACTAACGTTTTTGGTGGCAGAGTTTATTTTTATTTTTAGGGGAGAGAAAACAGCAGGGTCATCCCTGAGAGAGATACTATTCTTTGACAAGGTCAACCCAATCAACGATAGACCTACAATAGAGAGTAATGACTGCACTTATGATCAAAGGGTTGTCAACCCCTACACTGTTCTGCACCCCTTCAAATGTTTCTCCTTTTTCTGTGTTTGTGAGCAATCATACTAATCTTTCTTGTACCTTGAAGTTCAGAAGTTAGGCCAGGGGTTGATTCTAACCAGGATACTTGCAACCAGGGGTTGTAACCAGTTCAGGGAACAGAACCACGAGCCGATAAAGAACATGCCTTTTTGAGGAGCGGAAACAGAACCGGGAACAAAAGTGATCCCTAGTGTTCCAGAACAGAACCGTTATTTTAAAATATTGAGAACCTGTTGATTGTTTTTTTAGTTCCCAAAAATATTCCTAATGTCTAGTATAGAATTATATAATTCAGTGAAGTTATAAAGCTAGTATTAGCCTAAACACATTCTAATTCACATCATGATGTTCAGCGCTTCAATCCAAGCCCCCTCCATGTCCACCCTTCTATTGCTCTCCCCACCCTTGAAATTTCAGTTGCATCTCGTGCCGACACTTATCTGACCAATCAAATATGTAAAGCTTTCCAGATCCATAGCAAGCTGCTGTAGCATTCGTCTGTGGTGGAAGAAGGTGAGGACCAAAGCGCAGCGTGGGAAGTGTTCATGTTTTTTTATTTTTTATTTTTATTTTACCTTTATTTAACCAGGCAAGTCAGTTAAGAACAAATTCTTATTTTCAATGACGGCCTGGGAACAGTGGGTTAACTGCCTGTTCAGGGGCAGAACGACAGATTTGTACCTTGTCAGCTCGGGGGTTTGAACTCGCAACCTTCCGGTTACTAGTCCAACGCTCTAACCACTAGGCTACCCTAAAGTAATGAACACTGAACAAAACAATAAACGTGAAGTAATCAAACCCAAACAGTCCCGTGTGGCAACAACACTAACACAGAAAATAAACACCCACAACTCAAAAGTGAAAACAGGCTCCCTAAGTATGATTCTCAATCAGGGACAACGATTGACAGCTGCCTCTAATTGAGAACCATACCAGGCCGAACACAGCAATCCCAAATCAATAGAAAAAAGAACAGACAACCCACCCAACTCACACCCTGACCATACTAAAACAAAGACATAATAAAATAACTAAGGTCAGAGAATGACAGCTGCCTTATCCATGCTAATTAGTGTAGTGAATTAATCAGCTAAATGCAAAAACTATTTAGATTTCACAGGTAAAAACATTTACTAAAAATTGCCTGTTACTTTTCTTTGAACTGGTTCAGAACTTTATTTGCTGATTGGAACACTGGAATTGAATGAGAGAACTAGGTGTCCTGGTCAGGAATGGAACTATTGGAAAATATTTTGGTTCCAACCCCTGCTTGTAACGTTACTCTCACAAGTGCATAATAAGGAGAAATAATACTTATACAAATTCAATTTTTTAATGGCCCAGGCTATTTATTGGCCCAGGCTATTTATTGTGTTCTATTGTGTTTGAAGCAGTACAAAACAGTCCCATTTATTTTACTCCCTGTTCATTCTTCATCCATATGGTCTTTTTCGTTTCACCAGCCAGATGAGTTTCTGCCTAGTTGTTTACTAGGGCTTTTGATGAGTTGTTTTGTGAAGCAATCACAGTGCCAATTTGGGTTCAGTGCCACACACTCACGTAATTAAACCTAGTGTGGCAGAAGACAATGCCACTCCGTTAAAAACTTTCAAACTGTTTCGGAGCTCACCACCTGTTTTCATTGAATACTTTTCAGCAGATATTACCTGTAATTACGCCTGCCGTTATACTTGCGCGAGGTGGTGTGCGGCGGGATGGTGGCATTGTACAATTGACTGATAAACAAGGTAGTTAAGGGCCAGTTATGAGGACTGAGGACACACTTCACCTCCTGAAGGGTCTAACCCAGTATCGACCCTGCCTGCCTGAATGAACAGTAACATTCACCCAGCTGGTTGAAGTGTGAAGTTGGACAGAGAGCACTGTATAGTAGAGTTAGACACTATGTGTTTTGTGTTTATAACCCCTATAACAACTGTTTAATGTAGGGCTTGATTAAGATGTAGTACATCCAGTTGTTGTGTCTGGACTCTTAAATGTGAAGACTTATTTTATCAAATCTCTGTGTAATTATTATTAAGTGATTAAACTAATTATGTAAACGTGGATTAACTAGTAAATCGAGGTACCACGGGAAAAATGTTATAGGGTCTCTATTTCCCGAATCGACTCTTCAGATATGTTAAAATCTTATCGAAAGTTGCTTATTAATGAATTATTATTACCTCATCAGTTTTCATTACTGAATGTCGCAAACCCTTGGATATCTACACAAACCCTAGCCTAAATGATGAATCAGCGATGTACAAATTGGATTAATTATTTATTTACTAACTAACTAAATAATCACAGAAATACATAACAAACAAACAGTAGATATCTGGGTTACTACATGAAACAAAAAAAGTCCCTAGCGGGTGAGGCCAATATGACGGCTTGGTAGACAATGGAAAGGGGTGGGGACTGAGAGAGTGGGAAAGACAAAATGGATTCACTACACACAGTTGATAATTAGATTATTTGAAATGCTAATCCTTTGCACATAAATGGCCTCTCATAATGTACATTTAGTCAGAGGTGGGTTTTATACACTTCTGAGAAAAGGGCGGCCCATGACGTCGACGTAATGTCTTTGCTCACGTGGGTGTGGCCATTGATTTGGATAACTTCATATGAAACCCCATTTTTTTCTCATTTAGAAGGTTAACATCACATTACATCTTTTCACAAATAATGTAATGTTTAATCACATATGTTTAACAATATTTAGATGTAAACCTGACAGCTGAGAAACGTACGCTTTAAGAGGTACAGTTATGTGTGTTTCCCAAAATGTGTGTTTCTCAAAATTATAAACATTGTTTAATTATTTAAACGTTTGATGTCCAGGTGTCTCTCTGTGTTCCATAGTTTACATTCCAAGCTCGAACACTACAGAGCATAGAGGCAGCTTATTGTGTGACGGACCATAAAACAGCTGACTTCCCGCTCTCCCCCTCTGCGAGTGTCACGACTTCCGCCGAAGTTGGCTCCCCTACCTGTTCGGGCGGTGCTCAGCGGTCGTCGTCACCGCCCTACTAGCCACTACCGATCCCTTTTTCGTTTGTCTGTTGGTTCTGTCTTATTAGTTTCACCTGTGTGTATTTTGGTTTAATTAGCTTCCCTATATGTAGTAGTTTGACCCGCCCTTGTTTTGTGCGGGATTGTCTTAATGTTACGTGTGTGCATGTTAGGTCGTGGTGTATTATTTTCTTTACTTGACACCCTCTGGTGTTGGGTTGTCTAGTATAGTGTCCTGCGCTGTGTTGGGCTTATTATTTTGGTGTGCAATAGTAAAGCACTTTACTCCGTTACTCTCTCTCTCTCTGCGTCTGATTCCTGCACCCACCTAGTCCCTCGTGACAGCGAGAGTGCATGCTGTAGAGCGGACCCACTGTAACCTGACCCTTGAGATCATCACAGGAGAGTCATGATGCAGTGAATGGCATTGAAAGACTAATGTTTACATTGTTTGTCACAGACCCATTCTATGTTGGTAAATAACATAATCAAACCCTCTCCATTGAAATAAAGGGCCGCATTGAGTGAATTACAGCACAACCCAGAAACCAGTATACAGTATCTGTGGCTTAGAGTGTGAAATACATTATGCTATCTATGTTTCATCATTTGTTGTGTAAAACTATGCAGACAGACATATTGATTAAGCTTCCTTCCACCACGTTACGCTCATGATCCCCTTAAATTAACACTGACTTATTTAATCCAACACAGTCCATATATAAAACCTGGTGGGATAATAGCCCTATTGGTCAAGCATGTTTACCTCTAAACCTAGCCAAGTCTATCACACACGCACACGCACATACACACCACCCCCTTCTGGGGTCTCAAGCTACCCATGTACTCATTAGTCTAGGTGACTATCTCCATTCTTCAGGCACAATGCTGGAGCCAGCCTCTCTCTCTCTCTTCCAATATGGAGTGGCGTGTACGCTAGCCAGCACACTGGGTGTGCATCCCAAATAGTACCCTATTCCCTACATAGTCCACTACTTTTGACCAGAGGGAATATGATGCCATTCTGTAGTTCTCTCTGTATTAGGTCTAATTGCACAGGTAGTCCTGATCTGCGTTAAGCCATTATCAGCAGTCATTAGCAGCAGTCAGCAGTACTACTTATCATGTATGGGCCCTGTTTAAAATTACATCCTTGACTGATATTTTGGGGGGATTTTAAATTATTTTCCAATGAACTTGGGCGTGTGTAGAGAAAAGTTTCCAATGCTGCACATTCTTTCAAGTGAAGATGTGCAGAAAAGTGTTTGAGGTGTGTGAAAGGGGGAAGGTGATTATGTTTCTTATCTCGCTTTACTCTTTCTCCTTTTCTGTACTCCATGTATATAGCATCGTTATTATTATGTAATTTTCATGTGTTACTTTTTGATTCCATTTTTTTTGTTTATTTAGTAAATATACTCTTAACTCTACTTCTTGAACTGCATTGTTGGTTAAGGGCTTCTAAGTAAGCATTTCACAGTAAGGTTGTTGTATTCGGTGCATGTGACAAATACAATTTGATTTTTAACTAACGTATGACTGACGTAGCATGTGTGTGACTGACGTCTTTTGTATGCTGTGTCATTTCCGGTCACAACTTGCAGACTTGTTTACGTGTTGCTGTGCGTTTTGTTGCCAACCTTACTTTGCTACCTGACAAATTTACGGTTTTTACTTTTTAATTACCGTTTATATTTTTTAGTTTTTCCCCTCACTCAACTTTTTATCATTAAACTTTTTCACTCCGGATGCTTTATCTGGACATGGTCCGTCAGGACTTCCAACAGCCGAAGCTAAGTCGTAACATTAACATGATGCCTTCTAATTGCAGCCGCTGTACTCATAATATACAGGAGAATGATCGCCTTACGGTGAGGATAGCTGGCTGCAAGCCCAGTTTCAGATGCAATCATTAGGCAAGGGTAAGTTCAGTGTAGGTAAGGATGAAACAGCGTCTGTGCCACCAGTAAGTACAGATAGTAACGTTAGTACAAATCCCCTCGCACGGTTCCCACAGCCGGACAACTTTCTCATGGCTTCTGGAGGGAAATACTGTAGGAATGCTCAACCGGTGTCGCTCATCTCTTTTGCTTTCGAAGGTGCTACTCTCGGATAATAGCATTGTTTGCTTTCGCCGCAAAGCCTTTTTGAAATCTGACATGTTGGCTGGATTCACAACATGTGTAGCTTTAATTTTGTATCTTACATGTGTGATTTCATGAAAGTTAGATTTTTTAGTAATTTATTTGAATTTGGCGCTCTGCATTTTCTCTGGCTATCCCAGAGAGGTTAAAACCTCTTAAGTCTACCCCTTCCTTTTTCGAACATTCTGTTAAAAATCTCGCAACTTTTCAGCGTCCTGCTACTCATGCCAGGAATATAGTATATGCATATGATTAGTATGTGTGGATAGAAAACACTCTGAAGTTTCTAAAACTGGTTAAATCACGGCTGTGACTATAACAGATCGTGTGTTTCATCGAAAAGCGCAAGAAAAACTGCTCTCTGAAAGCTAAAAATTATTTCCATGCGTCACTTTCATGGGTTGTGAAAAGGGCACAAAATTAATTATGGACCTGCATGCAATTCCTACAGATTCCACACGATGTCGCCATTGTCGTCATTTTCCAGGGACTTTTTTCTTGGTAAATCCAACTAACTGGATTCAATTTCTTCCGGTCTCCACCAGGATGTTTTGAATGTGCACATTGGCAGCCATTGATTTGAAGACGAGGAGCTATTGAATATACATCGCCCTGTAATCATTTTGATAGATTATAAACGTTTACTAATACCTAAAGTTGGATTACAAAAGTATTTTGAAGTGTTTTGTGAAAGTTTATCGTCGACTTTTTTAATTTTAAAAAATGACGCAGCGTTTTAAAACAATGTTTTTTTCTGAATCACACAGCTTCCATAGAAAGCTATTTTGGGTATATATGGACCGATTTAAACGAAAAAAAGACCCAATAGTGATGTTTATGGGGCATATAGGAGTGCCAAGAAAGAAGCTCGTCAAAGGTAATGAATGTTTTATATTTTATTTCTGCGTTTTGTGTAGCGCCGGCTAAGCTAAATCTTTGTTTACGTCGCATTCAGGCATTTTGGGGTGTTGCATGCTATCAGATAATAGCTTCTCATGCTTTCGCCGAAAAGCATTTTAAAAATCTGACTTGTTGGCTAGGTTCACAACGAGTGTAGCTTTAATTCAATACCCTGCATGTGAATTTTGATGAACGTTTGAGTTTTAACGAGTACATTTAGCATTTAGCGTAGCGCATTTGCATTTCCAGGTGTCTACTTGAGACATCTGCGTCTCAAGTAGGAGCAAGAAGTTTAACTAGGCCATTCCGAGATATTTGTTTCCCCTTAAATCACCCGAGTGTTGCTTTAGCAGTATGCCTAGGGTCATTGTCCTGCTGTCCTTGAAACAGCCTTGATATGTTCATCAAAAGAGAGATCAGGGTCCAGAGTAACGCCGAGGTTCTTCACAGTTTAATTTGAGACGACTGTACAACCATCAAGATTAATTGTCAGATTCAACAGAAGATCTCTTTGTTTCTTGGGACCTAGAACAAGCATCTCTGTTTTGTCCGAGTTTAAAAGTAGAAAGTTGGCAGCCATCCACTTCCTTATGTCTGAAACGCAGGCTTCTAGTGAGGGCAATTTGGGGGCTTTACCATGTTTCATTGAAATGTACAGCTGTGTGTCATCCGCATAGCAGTGAAAGGTAACATTATGTTTTCGAATGACATCCCCAAGAGGTAAAATATATAGTGAAAACAATAGTGGTACTAAAACGGAACCTTGAGGAACACTGAAATGTACAGTTGATTTGTCAGAGGACAAACCATTCACAGAGACAAACTTATATCTTTCCGACAGATAAGATCTCAACCAGGCCAGAACTTGTCCGTGTAGACCAATTTGCGTTTCCAATCTCTCCAAAAGATTGTGGTGATCAATGGTATCAAAAGCAGCACTAAGGTCTAGGAGCACAAGGACAGATGCAGAGCCTTGGTCTGACGCCATTAAAAGGTCATTTACCACCTTCACAAGTGCAGTCTCAGTGCTATTATGGGGTCTAAAACGAGACTGAAGCATTTCGTATACATTGTTTGTCTTCACGAAGGCAGTGAGTTGCTGCGCAACAACATTTTTGAGAGGAATGGAAGATTCGATATAGGCCGATAGTTTTTTCTACTTTCTAGGTCAAGGTTTGGCTTTTTCAAGAGAGGCTTTATTACTGCCACTTTTAGTGAGTTTGGTACACATCCGGTGGATAGAGAGACGTTTATTATGTTCAACATAGGAGGGCCAAGCACAGGAAGCAGCTCTTTCAGTAGTTTAGTTGCAATAGGGTCCAGTATGCAGCTTGAAGGTTTAGAGGCCATAATAATTTTCAGCATTGTGTTAAGCGATATAGTACTAAAACACTTGAGTGTCTCTCTTGATCCTAGGTCCTGGCAGAGTTGTGCAGACTCCGGACAACTGGAGGAATACGCAGATTTAAAGAGGAGTCCGTAATTTGCTTTCTAATGATCATGATCTTTTCCTCACAGAAGTTCATGAATTTAATACTGCGGAAGTGTAAGCCATCCTCTCTTGGGGAATGCTGCTTTTTAGTTAACTTTGCAACAGTATCAAAAATAAATTTTGGCTTGTTCTTATTTTCCTCAATTAAGTTGGAAAAATAGGATGATCGAGCGCCAGTGAGGGCTCTTCGATACTGCACGGTACTGTCTTTCCAAGCTAGTCGGAAGACTTCCAGATTGGTGTGGCGCCATTTCCGTTCCAATTTTCTGGAAGCTTGCTTCAGAGCTCGGGTATTTTCTGTATACCAGGGAGCTAGTTTCTTATAACAAATGTTTTTAGTTTTTAGGGGTGCAACTGCATCTAGGGTATTGCGCAAGGCTAAATTGAGTTCCTCAGATAGGTGGTTAACTGATTTTTGTCCTCTAACGTCCTTGGGTAGGCAGAGGGAGTCTGGAAGGGCATCAAGGAATCTTTGGGTTGTCTGAGAATTTATAGCACGACTTTTGATTCTCCTTGGTTGGGGTCTGAGCAGATTATTTGTTGCAATTGCAAACATAATAAAATGGTGGTCCAATAGACCAGGATTATGAGGAAAAACATTAAGATCCACAACATTTATTCCATGGGACAAATCTAGGTCCAGAGTATGACTGACAGTGAGTAGGTCCAAAGACATGTTGGACAAAACCCACTGAGTCGATGATGGCTCCGAAAGCCTATTGGAGTGGGTCTGTGTGAATATTAAAATCACCAAAAATTTGAATATTATCTGCTATGACTACAAGGTCCGATAGGAATTCAGGGAACTCAGTGAGGAGGCCTGTAAACAGTAGCTATAAAAAGTGATTGAGTAGGCTGCATAGATATCATGACTAGAAACTCAAAAGACGAAAACGTTGTTTTTTTGTGTTGTAAATTGAAATTTGCTATCGTAAATGATAGCAACACCTCCGCCTTTGCAGGATGCACGGGGGATATGGTCACTATTGTAACCAGGAGGTGAGGCCTCATTTAACACAGTAAATTCATCAGGCTTAAGCCATGTTTCAGTCAGGCAAATCACATCAAGATTATGATCAGTGATTAGTTCATTGACTATAACTGCCTTTGAAGTGAGGGATCTAACATTAAGTTGCCCTATTTTGAAATGTGAGGTATCACGATCTCTTTCAATAATGGCAGGAATGGAGGAGGTCTTTAATTCTAGTGAGATTGCTAAGGCGAACACCGCCATGTTTAGTTTTGCCCAACCTAGGTCGAGGCACAGACACGTTCTCAATGGGATAGCTGAGCTGACTACACTGACTGTGCTAGTGGCAGACTCCACTAAGCTGGCAGGCTAGCTAACAGCCTGCTGCCTGGCCTGCACCCTATCTCATTGTGGCGCTAGAGGAGTTAGAGCCCTGTCTATGTTGGTAGATAAGATGACAGCACCCCTCCAGCTAGCATGGAGTCCGTCACTCCTCAACAGGCCAGGCTTGGTCCTGTTTGTGGGTGAGTCCCAGAAAGAGGGCCAATTATCTACAAATTCTCTCTTTTGGGAGGGGCAGAAAACAGTTTTCAACCAGCGATTGAGTTGTGAAACTGCTGTAGAGCTCATCACTCCCCCTAACTGTTAGGGGGTCAGAGACAATTTCTCGATGCCGACACATCTTTCTAGCTGACCTCTGACTGTTTCATCCTAACATCATTGATGCCGACGTGGATAACAATATCTCTATACACTCGCCAGTTTTAGCTTTAGCCAGCACCATCTTCAGATTACCCTTAATAAAGCCCAGACCTCAATCCAATTGAGAATCAGTGGTATGACTTAAAGATTGCTGTACACCAGCAGAACCCATCCAACTTGAAGGAGCTGGAGCAGTTTTGCCTTGAAGAATGGGGATAAATCCCAGTGGCTTGATGTGCCAAGCCTTCTTAAGCTAGGCGTCCCACTAGCAGGGCAACTTCCGGTGAAACTGGAGGGCGTGCAATTCAAATAGATAATCATAAAAATTCTGGATATTAAACATTTAGGTGCATACAAGTGTTTTATATCGGTTAAAAGCTTTAATTCTTGTTAATCTAACTGCACTGTCCGATTTACAGTAGGCTTTACAGCGAAAGCATGCCATGCGATAGTTTGAGGACGGCGATACCGATTAACTATTCACTTACTTTTTGAAAATATTCCTCTGATTTGTCATCCAAAAGGGTCCCAGCTATAACATGTATCGTTTTGTTAGATAAAATCCTTATTTATATCCCAATAAATCTTTTTAGTTGGCACCATCTATTTGAGTAATCGTTCATATGCCAAGATAGGAACTCGAAAATATACCCCTAACTTTGTTTCAACAAGTCAAAATAGGTTTTTATGAAATCCTCAGATACCCTAAAATGTAATTAACCTCACTAGGGTAGGGGGCAGCATTTGGAATTTTGGATGAAAAGCTTGCCCAAATGAAACTACCTGCTACTCAGGCCCAGAAGCTAGGATATGCATAAAATTTGTAGATTTATATAGAAAACACTCTGAAGTTTCCAAAACTGTTAAAATAATGTCTGAGTATAACAGAACTGATATAGCAGGCAAAAACCAGAGAGAAAAGGCTGTTTTTGCATTGAAAGCCTATCCACCATACAAAGACTTAGGACCCAATCTCTGTGGCTTCCTCTACATGTGGCCAGTCTTTAGGCATTGTTTCAGCCTTTTACAATGAAAAATGAGGGAGATACAGCACTTTCAATGAGTGGACAGTGGACATTTTCAGACATGAGTCCTGCGCGAGATCGGGAACGTGCCTTTCTTGTTTCTCCTTTTCGATTGACGAAGCTTTTGTCCGGTTGAAATATTATTTATGAGAAAAACAACCTGAGGATTGATTTTAAACATCGTGTGACATGTTTCTACTAACTTATTTTGTACTTTTTAGACTTTTCGTGTTGATGTTGAGAGCGCACATTGTGCCTTTGGATTTCTGAACTAAACGCACCAACAAAACTGAGGTTTTTGGACATAAAGAGGGACATTATCGAACAAAACAAACATTTATTGTCTAACATGTAGACCTGGGAGTGCCACGAGATGAAGATCAAAGGTAAGTGATTATTTTTAACGCTATTTCTGACTTTTGTGACACCTCTACTTGGTTGGAAAATGGCTGTACAGTTTTGTGGCTAGGCACCGACATAATCACGTGGTGTGCTTTCACCGTAAAGCTTTTTTGAAATCTGACACCACGGTTCCATTATGGAGAAGTTTCTTTAAATGTATGTTAAACACTTGTATCTTTCATCAATGTTTATGATGAGTATTTCTGTAATTTGATGTGGCTCTATGCATTTTCACTGGATGTTTGTTTGAGACAATGATTACTGTACATAACACGTCAATTTCAACTGAGGTTTTTGGACATAAAGATGAACACATTTATCGTGTAACATGAAGTCCTGTGAGTGCCATCTGATGAAGATCATCAAAAGGTTAGTGATTAACTTAATCGCTCTTTCTGACTTTTGTGAGCCCTCTTCTTGGCTGGAAAATGGCTGTATGGTTTTCTGTGACTAGGCGCTGTTCTAACATAATCGCATGGTGTGCTTTCTCCGTAACGCCCTTGAAATCGGACACTGCTGTTGGATTTACAAGAATTGTATCTTTAAAGTGGTGTATAATACGTGTATGTTTGAGGAATTTTAATTATGGCATTTCTGTTGTTTTGAATTTGGCGCCCTGCAATTTCACTGGCTGTTGTCGAGGTGGGACGCTGGCGCATACACAAATTTCCAAGTCTGTGTCCCTCTAGTAAAACGTATATTTCTTACTCGTTTTGGAAGAAACAATTCTGAAACCTTGAACAAAGACTGACACCCAGTGGAAGCCATGGGAATTTCACACTGGGAGCTAGATTAAATTATTTCCCTATACGTTCCATTGTTATTGTCTCCTACATTATTTTAACATTTCTACAAACTTCAGATTGTTTTCTTTCCAACGGCACCAATTATATGCATATCCTGGCTTCAGGGCCTGAGCAACAGACAGTTTACTTTGGGCACGTCAGCCAGGCAGTAATTGGAAAAGATTTACCCTAGCCTGAAGAAGATTTATAGACATACCACAAGATACTTTCTGCTGTTATTGCTGCAGAAAGTGCACTTTGGTGGGGGTGAATAGCTATGCAGTTTTCTGTTTTTTGGTCTTATTTCTTGTTTGTTTCACAATAAAATATATGTTGCCTCTTCAAAGTGGTAGGCATGTTGTGTGAATAAAATAATACAAACCCCCAAAATATACATTTTAATTCCAGGTTGTAATGCAACAAAATAGGATAAATGCCAAGGGGGTGTGAATACTTTCGCAAGCCACTGTAATGCACCCACTCCTGTAGGACAACGGGCCTTAATGAATGCATGCCACCCAGACAGACTATTCATTAATAATAAAAGCCCCACAGCACATAATGGCTGTGGCTGGGTGAATCCTTAGAGAGAAATGGATGGCAGCCAGGCAGGTTGTTCCTATGTAACGGATTGGCTGTGTCTATGACTAGGCAGGCGCACAGGGACCCAGTGTAGCTACATGCCAAGTAATGCTGAGAAGGAGAGGAATCTACTGAATACATTTTGCATACAATACCTGAGTATTGAGAGCCGACTCCAGGATGCTGGCCATCTATGCTGAGTTCCTCTGTCCAGTGTCTGTGTTCTTTTGCCCATCTTAATCTTTCATTTTTATTGGCCAGTCTGAGATATGGCTTTTTCTTTGCAGCTCTGCCAGGGAGGGTTTCCAATGCCTCACAAAGAAGGGCACCAATTTGAAAATGGGTTAAATATAAAAAAGCAGCATTGAATATCCCTTTGAGCATGGTGAAGTTATTCATTACATTTTAGATGGTGTACACCCCGGCACTACAAAGATACATGCGTCCTTCCAAACTCAGTTGCACGAAAGCAAGGAAAACGCTCACCAGTTACAGAGTTTAATGGGTGTGATAGGAGAAAACTGAAGATGGATCAACAACATTGTTGTTACTCCACAATACTAACCTATGTGACAACGTGAAAAGAAGGAAGTCTGCACAGAATGAAGATATTCCAAAACATGCATCCTATTTGCAATAAGGCACTAAAGTAAAACTGCTAAAAATAAAATAAATAAATCAACTTTATGTCCTGAATATATAGTGTTATGTTTGGGAAAAATCCAACAAAACACATCACTGAGCACCACTTCATATTTTAAAGCATGGTGGTGGCTGCATCACATTATGGGTATGCTTGTCATCAGCATTTTAGGATAAAAATAAACAAAATAGGGCTAACCACAGACAAACTGATTCAGTCTGCTTTCCAATAGACACTGGGAGACAAATTCACTTTTCAACAGGACACTAACCTAAAACACAATGCCAAATATACACTGGAGTTTCTTACCAAGACGACATTGAATGCTTTTAAGTTGCCTATTTACAGTTTAGACTTAAATTGACATGAAAATATATGTCGATACTTGGAAATGGCTGTCTAGCAATGATCAACCACCAACTTAACAGAGCTGGAAGAAATGTTTTTATAATAATGTACAATTTTGTTTTTATCCAGGTGTGCAAAGCTCCAGAATCACAAAGCTTTAATCACTGCCAAAGGTGATTCTAAGATTTATTGACTCAGTGGTGTGAATACTTATGTAAATTAGATATCTGTATTTCCTTTTCAATAAATTTGCTAACATTTCTAAAACATGTTTTCACTTTGTCATTATTGGGCAATGTGTGTAGATGGTTGAGAAAAGTCCAGACCTGAATCCAATCGAGAATATGTGGAAAGAACTGAAAACTCCTGTTCACAAATGCTCTCCATCCAACCTCACTGAGCTCGAGCTGTTTTGCAAGGAGGAATGGGAAAAAATTTCAGTCTCTCGATGTGCAAAACTGATAGAGACATACCCCAAGCGACTTACAGCTGTAATCGCAGCAAAAGGTGGCGCTACAAAGTATTAACTTAAGGGGGCTGAATAATTTTGCACACCCAATTTTTCAGTTTTTGATTTGTTAAAAAAGTTTGAAATATCCAATAAATGTCGTTCCACTTCATGATTGTGTCCCACTTGTTGTTGATTCTTCACAAAAAAATACAGTTTTATATCTTTATGTTTGAAGCCTGAAATGTGGCAAAAGGTCGCAAAGTTCAAGGGGGCCGAATACTTTCGCAAGGCACTGTATTTAATCCATTTTGAATTCAGGCTGTAACACAACAAAATGTGTAATAAGTCAAGGGGTATGAATATTTTCTGAATTTTCTGAATTCTTCGCCGCTATCTGGCTAGCTAACAGTAGTAGCCAGTCAGCCCTGTTGACTTACTATGGGCTTGCAATCTACGCACACTACAGTGGGTATTGTAGGCAGGTAAACATGCCAAATTTGAGACAGCATATATTTATTAACGTATAAAGATAAAACGTTATAGTCAGGCAACATATGAGATGTGAATAGTGTATTCTCTCTCGCTTCAGCTCGAAAAATGGCCGTAATTGATTTCAAGAAATGTTGTGTAATTCTTTACGTGGGTGTGTCATATTTTCTGTGCATGCTTTCCGTTGAAACTTCCATCGATGCATGCTTCAAAATATGTACAAACAGAGTATGATTTTGAGAAGTGCCCCGTTTTGCATACTTGGATTTGGACTCATACTCTGACCCTCCAATTTGCGTGCTCGGAGCACAGTAGAATGCATTGTAAGAAACACCCTCAGAGTCGGTCGGCATCGCTTGTTCCTATCTGATGAGAATGTTACCATGCCTCTCTCTCATTCACTTATTATGCAAGGGCGATTGTTGCATTGTCATTTTTCCAAAGACACAAAAAGTTGTCCTCCTGCCAAATATGACAGATTTAATTTGTGGCATCTAATATACTGTATTATAGCCCCCAACAGTTAATAAGCTAAAAGCGTCTCCAGGGACATAACTCATATTTAGCATTTTTTAAATAAAACATATTCATTAATAGTAAAGACGTAGTATTTCTCTGTGACGCATGTTGACAATTTATCCAAGTAGCTGTGAGTGTTTTTGGAAAGCATAGTATTTTTTTTGCTGTTGCAATGGTCACATTGGCAACAAGGACACATAATCAATCATAACATGAAGAGTTGTGTTTTTAAGTCAAACTCCGGGCTCGTCAGAGCACAACTGACTCAGATTCGCCCGTGATAATGAATTATATAAAACTCCAAACTAAAAGCTAATTAATTGTTTACTGTTTGTTTGAAACAAACTAAAGGATTGTCTGCATTCAGTGTAACTTGAATAAGGACTATGAGAAAATGCTAACATGAACTATTATTTTACCACCTGCATTTAGTCAGGGACAAAGAATTGCTTGTGCTGGTAGTGTGGAAGAATACCTCTCTCTACCTGACCTGTGTCCACTCCAAATCACCTGGCTATAGGATAGGAATGGTGATTTCCTGGCATGGGCCTCCATTGTAAGTGTGTAATGAGAGGGCTGTGTTGAAATGGGGGTGTGGAGGGGTAGACTGTTGGGTACTGTGAGTGACAGGGGTACAGCTGGGGGGGGGGGGGGGGGCATGGGAGTAGGGGGTCACACACAGGTACATGCACAGACACACACTCACACGTACACATACACACACACAAGGAATGGCTGGGGAATAGGGCCTCAGGCCGAGGTAGGTGTTGAAAAAAGGCTTGGACACCTGAACGGAGTACTGCATCCTAATAACTTCCTAGCAGCTGAAAACCTGCTCTGCTCTCACTTAGTAGCTGTGAAGGGTGTGTGCTTGTGTGTGCGTGCGTGTGTACGTTCACATGTGTGCGCAGAGCATTACTTTCATCAGCAGTGTTATAAGTGTCTTGGAGCAGGGGTCTCAGGGTTGATTGCTCCTGCTGTTTGCATTAGTTCCCTTTAATACAGTGGTCATGGCTATATCTGCAAGTCACACACACACATCCACCATGACTCTGTATAGACACACATACACTGTTCCATATCCCTCTCAAATATATATTTTTTCATAATTTTCACACACGCCATGGCAATATTGTACCTACATTGCAGAAGAGGAAGTCTGTTCTTATTTGTTTTATCCTTCCCCAAACTGTATTTTATTGGTTCTAAAGAGCAATACAACCAGCAATGAGGAGCAATAATAGTGGCTGCAGATGAATCTGCACACACTAGTGATTAGGATTCATGAGAGGTTGTGATACGCTGTGGAATCATTTTCATATTCAGGACGAACTCTCTCCCTGTCCATCTCAATGAACCAGCTTCAGTCATGCACAGTGAAATATCGTTACCTCTCTTTTTTGATGTTGCGGGTGTTCTCTCCCATCCCTCCTTCCCCTTACTAGTCTTTTTTGGAAGAAAGGAAGAATAAAATACAATTTTTAATGACCTAGGTTAGCAAAAGCCTTTGTGATTTTTTTCACTCGTCCTTTTGAAATTCTCCACCCATAAAACATTCCAAGAGAAGGGAGAATAAATGGATCTGACACCAGTGGTTTTAAACAGGTTTCACACCCAAGCAGTGTGAACACACTGAGACTAAATGTTCATTTTAACCCCTTCTTTCTTTACAAATAAACTCTAACAAAGCATATGAAGGAACACTAGAACAATTATATGTCGGGCCTCAAACGGGTGACAAGAAATAGTATTCTAAAGATGCATTGTGGAGACATCAAAGGGAAAACACTGGATGTTTGAGTATAAAATTGCTACCTGGTGTTTTCAAAGTTGCTTTCGTCCTGCTTGTCACATAGAGAGCTTATGGCTGCGGCAGCGAATTAGCGGCGATCTACTAGACAGTGAGCCAAAGTGATAATGACAGCCACAGTAAAACATGATACACTCATCTGATCTCTCCCCCTTCTCATTTCCTTCTGATCTCTCCCCCTTCTCATATCCTCTCAGGACCAGCTTGCTTAGGGGACTCTTCTCCAGGTTCATCTCTCTGTAGGTGATGCCTTTGTTATGGAAGGTTTGGGAATTGCTTCCTTTTAGGTGGTTGTAGAATTGTAGGATATTTTTGCAGATGCAAAGTCTCAATATGGTGTTTGTCCCATTTTGTGAATTCTTGCTTGGTGAGCGGACAACAGACCTCTCAACCATAAAGGGCATTGGGTTCTATAACTGATTCAAGTATTTTTTGCCAGATCCTAATTGATATGTAAAATTGGATGTTCATTTTGATGGCATAAAATGCCCTTATTGCCTTATTCTCGTACACAGCCTTGTGGAAGTCACCAGTGGTAACTGCTGATGTTTAGGCCAAGGTATGTATAGTTTTTTGTGTGGTCTAGGACAATGGTATCTAGATGGAATTTGTATTTGTGGTCCTGGCAACTGGACCTTTTTTGGAACACCATTATTTTTGTCTTACTGAGATTTACTGTCAGGGCCTAGGTCTGACAGAATCTGTGCAGAAGATCTAGGTGCTGCTGTAGGCCCTCCTTGGTTGGTGACAGAAGCACCAGACCATCAGCAAACAGTAGACATTTGACTTCAGATTCTAGTAGGGTGTGGCCGGGTGCTGCAGACTGTTTTAGTGCCCTAGCCAATTTGTTGATATACAGTGCCTTGCGAAAGTATTCGGCCCCCTTGAACTTTGCGACCTTTTGCCACATTTCAGGCTTCAAACATAAAGATATAAAACTGTATTTTTTTGTGAAGAATCAACAACAAGTGGGACACAACCATGAAGTGGAACGACATTTATTGGATATTTCAAACTTTTTTAACAAATCAAAAACTGAAAAATTGGGCGTGCAAAATTATTCAGCCCCTTTACATTCAGTGCTGCAAACTCTCTCCAGAAGTTCAGTGAGGATCTCTGAATGATCCAATGTTGACCTAAATGACTAATGATAAATACAATCCACCTGTGTGTAATCAAGTCTCCGTATAATGCACCTGCACTGTGATAGTCTCAGAGGTCCGTCAAAAGCCCAGAGAGCATCATGAAGAACAAGGAACACACCAGGCAGGTCCGAGATACTGTGGTGAAGAAGTTTAAAGCCGGATTTGGATACAAAAATATTTCCCAAGCTTTAAACATCCCAAGGAGCACAGTGCAAGCGATAATATTGAAATGGAAGGAGTATCAGACCACTGCAAATCTACCAAGACCTGGCCGTCCCTCTAAACTTTCAGCTCATACAAGGAGAAGACTGATCAGAGATGCAGCCAAGAGGCCCATGATCACTCTGGATGAACTGCAGAGATCTACAGCTGAGGTGGGAGACTCTGTCCATAGGACAACAATCAGTCGTATATTGCACAAATCTGGCCTTTATGGAAGAGTGGCAAGAAGAAAGCCATTTCTTAAAGATATCCATAAAAAGTGTTGTTTAAAGTTTGCCACAAGCCACTTGGGAGACACACCAAACATGTGGAAGAAGGTGCTCTGGTCAGATGAAACCAAAATTGAACTTTTTGGCAACAATGCAAAACGTTATGTTTGGCATAAAAGCAACACAGCTCATCACCCTGAACACACCATCCCCACTGTCAAACATGGTGGTGGCAGCATCATGGTTTGGGCCTGCTTTTCTTCAGCAGGGACAGGGAAGATGGTTAAAATTGATGGGAAGATGGATGGAGCCAAATACAGGACCATTCTGGAAGAAAACCTGATGGAGTCTGCAAAAGACCTGAGACTGGGACGGAGATTTGTCTTCCAACAAGACAATGATCCAAAACATAAAGCAAAATCTACAATGGAATGGTTCAAAAATAAACATATCCAGGTGTTAGAATGGCCAAGTCAAAGTCCAGACCTGAATCCAATCGAGAATCTGTGGAAAGAACTGAAAACTGCTGTTCACAAATGCTCTCCATCCAACCTCACTGAGCTCGAGCTGTTTTGCAAGAAGGAATGGGAAAAAATTTCAGTCTCTCGATGTGCAAAACTGATAGAGACATACCCCAAGCGACTTACAGCTGTAATCGCAGCAAAAGGTGGCGCTACAAAGTATTAACTTAAGGGGGCTGAATAATTTTGCACGCCCAATTTTTCAGTTTTTGATTTGTTAAAAAAGTTTGAAATATCCAATAAATGTCGTTCCACTTCATGATTGTGTCCCACTTGTTGTTGATTCTTCACAAAAAAATACAGTTTTATATCTTTATGTTTGAAGCCTGAAATGTGGCAAAAGGTCGCAAAGTTCAAGGGGGCCGAATACTTTCGCAAGGCACTGTATATGTTAAAGAGGTTGAAGCTTAAGCTGCGTCCATGTCTCACCCCACGGCCCTGTGGAAAGAAATGTGTGGGTTTTTAACCCATTTTTAACCGCACACAAGTTTGTGTACATGGATTTTATAATGTCGTATGTTTTTCCCCCAATGCCACTTTCCATCAATTTGTATAGCAGACCCCCATGCCAAATTGAGTCAAAGGCGTTTTTGAAATCAACAAAGCATGAGATGACTTTGCCTTTGTCTTGGTTTGTTTGTCAATTAGGGTGTGCAGGGTGAACACGTGGTCTGCCATACTGTAACTTGGTAAAAAGCCAATTGCTCAGTATGTTGTTTTCACTGAGGAAATGTATGTGTTAATGATAATGCCAATGCAGAGGATTTTCCCAAGGTTGCTGTTGAGGCATATCCCATGGTAGTTATTGGGGTCAAATTTGTCTCGACCTTTGTGGATTGGGGTTATCAGGCCTTGGTTCCAAATATTGGGGAAGATGCCAGAGCTAAGGATGATGTTAAAGAGTTTAAGTCTAGGAAATTGTTCTCTCTCTCTCTCCTTATAGAAGACAGAAGAAGACAACCTAGTGCTAACTCCAGACGGTATCAGCGAGTTCCTGACCTTTGACATCCCCTTGAGTGACTCGGGTCAGAAGGTCTGGAGATCAGCATTAAGTGCAACCGCTCCAAGGAGAACCACGCTGACGTGGGTATCTTTGTCAAGTCCATCATCATTGGAGGAGCTGCCTGCAAGGTGAGGAGCACCCTGGTCTCTCACCACCCATTTGCCTATTATAAATGACAATGTTGACACTCCTCAAAGAGAATGTGGTACAGTAAGAATTAATGTTTATTGTAGTAGTCTTCTGTTCAGTATTGTCCTGCATGATCTTCTCTCCAATAGTCAGTTAATTACTCTCACGGACATTCACGTTAAGATGGTCAAAATAACATGTCTCACATCAACAACATTATGGCTCAAATATAGCCCATTATACCAGAAACCCTAGACCCACTCGAATTGCATACTGCCCAAACAGATCCACAGATGAAGCATTCTCTATTGCACTCCATATTGTCCTTTCCCACCTGGACAAAAGGAACACCTACGTGAGAATGCTATTCATTGACTACAGCTCAGCATTCAACACCATAGTGCGGTTAAAGTTCATCACTAAGCTAAGGACCCTTGGACTAAAATCCTCCCTCTGCAACTGGATCCTGGACTTCCTGACAGGTCACCCCCAGGTGGTAAGGGTAGGTAACAACACATCTGCCACGCTGATCCTCAACACGGGGGCCCCTCAGGGGTGTGTGCTCAGTCCCCTCCTGTACTCCCTGTTCACACATGACTGCATGGCCAAGCACGACTCCAACACGCTCATTACATTTGCCGACACAACAGTGGCAGGCCTGATCACCGATAATGATGGGACAGCCTATAGGGAGGAGATCAGAGACCTGACAGTGTGGTGCCAGGATAAGAACCTCTCCCTCAATGTGATCAAGACAAAGGAGATGATCGTGGACAACAGAAAAAGGAGGACCGAGCAGCAATTCTCATCAACATTGCTGTAGTGGAGCAGGTTGAGAGGTTCAAGTTCCTTGGGGTCCACATCACCAACAAACTATTATGGTCCAAGCACACAAAGACAGTCGTGAAAAGGGCACGACAAAGCCTATTCCCCCTCAGGAGACTGAAAAGATTTGGCATGGGTACACAGATCCTCAAAAGGTTCTACAGCTGCACCACTGATAGTATCCTGATGGGTTGCATCACTTTCTGGTATGGCAACTGCTCGGCCTCCGACCGCAAGGCACTACAGAGGGTAGTGGGTACGGCCCAGTACAATACTGGGGCCACGCTTCCTGCCATCAAGTACCTCTATACCAGGCGGTGTCAGAGGAAGGCCCTAAAATTGTCAAAGACTCCAGCCACCCTAGTCATAGACTGTTCTCTCTGCTACCGCATGGCAAGCAGGTACCGGAGCTCAATTACCTTGACACCGATATCCGCGCACATTGAGTCTGTACCGGTACTTTCTGTATATAGTCTCACAATTGTTGTTTTACTGTTGCTCTTTAACTTCTTGTTACCTTTATTTCTTATTCTGTTTCATATTTTTGAAACTACATTGTTGGTTAGGGGCTTGTAAGTAAGGATTTCACTGTTTTATTTGGCGCATGTGACTAATAAAATTGGATTTGATTTAGTTTGGACTTCATCACCACCCTGATTACTCTCCCTTCATATAGCCCTCAGTAAGCTCTGTCATCGGGCAGTTTTGGTTTCATTCAGTATGCTTCTCCTGTTTTGTATCATCTTCATATTTAATATTATTAAACTCACCCTCTGCACCTGCTTCCTGACTCCCTGCGTATACGTTATAATAGGCTTCTTACAGAGGCTATAATTTGTTTATAACGGTGTGGATCTAGCCGCAGGCTAGAGAGACGGCCTTCTTGGTAAACCCTTACGCTGTTGCCCCCCCCCCCCCCCTGACTCATTTGAAACATACTATACAGTAGCATTAATGAAGCACTTTTTAGTCCCCCAGTGTTCTGTCTGTAAGCTTGGAAGAGTCATTGCTAAGAGAGAGGCACTTGGGAAACTGTTTAAGGTCCCACTCACCCTTTCCTCCCTTCTGCTCCCCTCTCCTTATGTTGTTCAGGGCCTACCCCCCACTATTCCTGACAGGCACTTTCCTCTCATTATGAAGGATGAGTAGGTGTGAGTGTATGCAGCCTGGTTATTTTTGAGTCCTAGTGACTACAGTGCTCTTACTCTGAGTAGCAGCACTATTTTTTGAGTACTTAAGTGAGTGACAAGAAGTGGCCTTGGATTAAAACAAGCTCTGAATGCCTGGGTGGCATTCACTCTTCAAAACAAGGTTACAACGTGAGCGAGTGGATGCCCCTAATGATGGCCTTGAGACATATAGTATGGACTGTTAAATATAGTATAATTTCAGTATAAACCTATTCTAGAACAATGTGTCTTGAATTAAGGTTACATCATGAGTGAGGATATAAATATGATGCTGACCTAGATGGTATAGACATACAGTTGTAGATAACCATAATATCAGAATAGGATTAGTCTAGATTCGTCTTTTCTGGCTTTGACATACAGTGAGCTGCAAAAGTATTGGCACAGTGACACATTTTTTGTTGTTTTGGCTCTGTACTTTTGGGACAAATTCACTAATGTGTATTATTAAAGCACAGAGTTAAAAGGGCAATTAATCTAAAAATAGTCCCAGGGTGGTGTGGTGAGACCATGTCCTGGTATCCCTTGAGAAAGTGATACAGCCCTAGGTCGACCAGGCTCCTTCGTCTTTGCCAACTTCTGGGCTGCATCTCATATGGCACCATATTGCCACTATAGTGCACTACATTTGTTCCAAGCCCTCTAAAAGTAGTAGTACACAATATAGGGAAAAGGGTGCCATTTGAGACACAAACCAGGTTCATTACGAGGACCAGAAGACATCCTATTCTATCCCTCCATCACCCCACTGCACTTTTTACAGGTGTCATAATGTAACTAAGGACTCCCCCATTATCATTACTGTGACTAAATATCTCAATCAGAGGCATTGTCATGGTTTGGTTGAGCTGCCGTGACATTGGTTGTGGTGGTGGTGGTTGTGGTGATGGACAAGCTATACTTGTCATACTACATCAAAGTAGCTGAGTCATAGAAAATCTGCAGTGTGCAATTAGGTACCTTTGCAGAGAGACAACAGACTTTAGTAATAGTGCTGTTTGCATTGTTCAGCTCTCAACACATTCTGTGCGTGGTGAGTACACACATTGTAATAGACCCGTTGTAATGGGACCTGAGAACACACTGGCTTGATGGATTAATTGAATTCAGAGAGGCCAACTGGCATTAGGCATCTCTATTTCAAATGGAACCTTTGCCTCTCTCCTCCCAACCCACCCCTTAACTTTGAGCATAATTCTTCCATCATACTCACTACAGAACAAGCATTTTAGACTGCTGCCAAGCTTCTATTCAACACCATGCCATTCTCAATTTCTCTCCCTAAAAATATGTAAACCCTCTTTGAGCTCACTGCAATTATCTCAAATGGAATCATACATATCCTTTAATTTCTCTTGCCTAAGGAATAATAAATAAAAGGAATGAAGATAAAAACACAAAAGTACCCCCTTATCAGATGGCAAAGGGGTCAAAGAGAATACCACCCCTTTCTCAATCCCTTCTCTTGACCTCTGAACCCAACACTATCAGAAATGCCAAAGTGCTATGCGATTGGCTGCTTCAGTGGCGGTGGTGATGAAGATGAGGCCATGATTGGTGGTTAGTGCTTACCTTCCATGTTTTCTGTGCTCGGGGTGAGGTGGGGGTTAACCTCGTCTGCTACTGTTAAAGAGGCATAAACAAGTTTGATTGGTTAGTTTGTGCTCACATTTCACATTCTGTATTCCGCATTCCAAATCAGAACACCATGTCTAGTACCCCTTTCCACACTGTCGTGGCAACTCAAACCATACTGCACTGGCTCTGAAATGGTTTCAACAACTAGTGTGAAAAGGGTTTAAATTAGTCGTTACGTTACTGTGGCCATTCTTAAAAGCTGGCCTAGTCAGCCAGCATGTATATTATCACTGTAAAGAGAAAGACAGCCAATTGAAGAGCTATTGGAATAACAATCAGACAGATGTTCAATCACCATGCAGTGTTGGCAATCATTGGGTTGACTCACAGGCGGAGTGGGTATAATGTGTTAGCATATTACTCTCAGCCACTGATAAATGTGTTGTAGTCACACCCTTCTTTTCTCCCCCTCTCAGTCTTGTTCTACATCTAAATGGAATCAAACCTTACTAAGGTGTCTAGGCAGCACAGTGTTTAGCATATTTTTATGGAGGTGGGATTCAAAGTCATGAAACGTTAGCGGTTAACGCCAATCTGATTCAGAACGGAGTGCATGAAACAACATTAAAGGGGGGAGAAAAACACCCTATTTAGAAATACTGTATGTAAAAAGAAAGAGAGTTTCAGTGGAGAAATAGCTTTGTTCAGAGCTACGTGAGGGTGATTTGGCAGGTTTGAGATGTGCTTGAGATCGCTACAGCGAGGGAAAATTCCGCTCATTTCTGACACGCGGTTAAACAAGACTCCCCAAATTTTATCAGCATATCGATTGCGCAACCAGGGGAGGAAAGACCTTGGACCATTGTTACTCTAACTTCCGCGACGCATATAAGGCCCTGCCCCGCCCCCCTTTCGGAAAAGCTGACCACGACTCCATTTTGTTGATCCCTGCCTACAGACAGAAACTAAAACAAGAGGCTCCCACGCTGAGGTCTGTCCAACGCTGGTCCGACCAAGCTGACTCCACACTCCAAGACTGCTTCCATCACGTGGACTGGGAGATGTTTCGTATTGCGTCAGATAACAACATTGACGAATACGCTGATTCGGTGTGCGAGTTCATTAGAACGTGCGTTGAAGATGTCGTTCCCATAGCAACGATTAAAACATTCCCTAACCAGAAACCGTGGATTGATGGCAGCATTCGTGTGAAACTGAAAGCGCGAACCACTGCTTTTAATCAGGGCAAGGTGTCTGGTAACATGACCGAATACAAACAGTGCAGCTATTCCCTCCGCAAGGCTATCAAACAAGCTAAGCGCCAGTACAGAGACAAAGTAGAATCTCAATTCAACGGCTCAGACACAAGAGGCATGTGGCAGGGTCTACAGTCAATCACGGACTACAGGAAGAAACCCAGCCCAGTCACGGACCAGGATGTCTTGCTCCCAGGCAGACTAAATAACTTTTTTGCCCGCTTTGAGGACAATACAGTGCCACTGACACGGCCTGCAACGAAAACATGCGGTCTCTCCTTCACTGCAGCCGAGGTGAGTAAGACATTTAAACGTGTTAACCCTCGCAAGGCTGCAGGCCCAGATGGCATCCCCAGCCGCGCCCTCAGAGCATGCGCAGACCAGCTGGCCGGTGTGTTTACGGACATATTCAATCAATCCCTATACCAGTCTACTGTTCCCACATGCTTCAAGAGGGCCACCATTGTTCCTGTTCCCAAGAAAGCTAAGGTAACTGAGCTAAATGACTACCGCCCCGTAGCACTCACATCCGTCATCATGAAGTGCTTTGAGAGACTAGTCAAGGACCATATCACCTCCACCCTACCTGACACCCTAGACCCACTCCAATTTGCTTACCGCCCAAATAGGTCCACAGACGATGCAATCTCAACCACACTGCACACTGCCCTAACCCATCTGGACAAGAGGAATACCTATGTGAGAATGCTGTTCATCGACTACAGCTCGGCATTCAACACCATAGTACCCTCCAAGCTCGTCATCAAGCTCGAGACCCTGGGTCTCGACCCCGCCCTGTGCAACTGGGTACTGGACTTCCTGACGGGCCGCCCCCAGGTGGTGAGGGTAGGCAACAACATCTCCTCCCCGCTGATCCTCAACACTGGGGCCCCACAAGGTTGCGTTCTGAGCCCTCTCCTGTACTCCCTGTTCACCCACGACTGCGTGGCCACGCACGCCTCCAACTCAATCATCAAGTTTGCGGACGACACAACAGTGGTAGGCTTGATTACCAACAACGATGAGACGGCCTACAGGGAGGAGGTGAGGGCCCTCGGAGTGTGGTGTCAGGAAAACAACCTCACACTCAACGTCAACAAAACTAAGGAGATGATTGTGGACTTCAGGAAACAGCAGAGGGAACACCCCCCTATCCACATCGATGGAACAGTAGTGGAGAGGGTAGCAAGTTTTAAGTTCCTCGGCATACACATCACAGACAAACTGAATTGGTCCACTCACACAGACAGCATCGTGAAGAAGGAGCAGCAGCGCCTCTTCAACCTCAGGAGGCTGAAGAAATTCGGCTTGTCACCAAAAGCACTCACAAACTTCTACAGATGCACAATCGAGAGCATCCTGGCGGGCTGTATCACCGCCTGGTATGGCAACTGCACCGCCCTCAACCGTAAGGCTCTCCAGAGGGTAGTGAGGTCTGCACAACGCATCACCGGGGGCAAACTACCTGCCCTCCAGGACACCTACACCACCCGATGTCACAGGAAGGCCATAAAGATCATCAAGGACATCAACCACCCGAGCCACTGCCTGTTCACCCCGCTATCATCCAGAAGGCGAGGTCAGTACAGGTGCATCAAAGCTGGGACCGAGAGACTGAAAAACAGCTTCTATCTCAAGGCCATCAGACTGTTAAACAGCCACCACTAACACTGAGTGGCTGCTGCCAACACACTGACACTGACTCAACTCCAGCCACTTTAATAATGGGAATTGATGGGAAATGATGTAAATATATCACTAGCCACTTTAAACAATGCTACCTTATATAAATGTTACTTACCCTACATTATTCATCTCATACGCATACGTATATACTGTACTCTATATCATCGACGGTATCCTTATGTAATACATGTATCACTAGCCACTTTATACTATACTATGCCACTTTGTTTACATACTCATCTCATTTGTACATACTGTACCCGATACCATCTACTGTATCTTGCCTATGCTGCTCTGTACCATCACTCATTCATATATCCTTATGTACATATTCTTTATCCCCTTCTTTACCCTTTTTCTTTACTGTGTACAAGACAGTAGTTTTGGAATTGTTAGTTAGATTACTTGTTATTACTGCATTGTCGGAACTAGAAGCACAAGCATTTCGCTACACTCGCATTAACATCTGCTAACCATGTGTATGTGACAAATAAAATTTGATTTGATTTGATTTGATTTGACTCGTTGATGTGCCTAATTGTCCCTGATCTGTTTCACCTGTCCTTGTGCTTGTCTCCACCCCCTCCAGGTGTCACCCATTGTCCCCATTATCCCCTGGGTATTCATACCTGTGTTTTATGTCTGTCTGTGCCAGTTAGTCTTGTCTTGCCAATTCAACCAGCGTGTTACTCTCTGCTCCTGCTTTTTCCTTTTCTCTGTTTTTGCCATTCCTTCCGGTTTTGACCCTTGCCTGACTTGACTCTGAACCCGCCTGCCTGACCATACTGCCTGCCCTGACCTCGAGCCTGCCTGCCACTCTGTACCTCCTGGACTCTGACCTTGTTATGATCTTTTGACTGTCCATGACCATTCTCTTGCCTGCCCCTTGGATACTAATAAATATCAGAGACTTGAACCATCTGCCTCCTGTGTCTGCATCTGGGTCTCGCCCTGTGCCCTTATACTAATGGGTTCCTGAGTTCCGAATAACTGACAAGTCCATCTTAATATTCCTAGTGATGCTTTGAGGCACTTGCATCTTTCGGTTCATATTTCACTCACAGAAAAATACTGGGACATCTTAGTGAGATTCTGTCTGAGTTTGCAGTGAGAGTTTGAGGGCATCAGGTCGAGGCTCTAGATACACAAATACATAAACATGTCTCTTATCTGTCATGATTACTCAGTGATGCGAGGTACAGAGCCTGGTGGTCCTTTGGGAGTGTCTCTTAGTGTTCTCTTCTCCATGTTCCTCGTCAAATGAACACCCTAAAACTGCACTTTGCCACTACTGGTCATGTTCCAGGACAAATGTTTGTATATATATTTTTTTAAATTTCACCTTGAAGCATAGCACTGCACAAAAACAACAACACAGAGTTACAAACAAACGTGCAGTCAATAACACAAAACACAATAAAAATAGAAAGATCTATGTACAGTGTGTGGCTGTGTACAGGTACAGTGATCGGTGAGCTGCTCTGACAGCTGATGCTTAAAGTTAAAGTTAGAGAGGGAGATATAAGACTCCAGCTTCAGTGATTTTTGCAATTCGTTCAAGTCATTAGCAGCAGAAAACTGGAAGGAGAGGCGGCCAAAGTAGGTGTTGGCTTGGGGATGACCAGTGCAATATACCTGCTGGAGCGCATGCTGTGGGTGGGTGTTGCTATGGTGACCAGTGAGCTGAGATAAGGCGGGGTTTACCTAGCAAAGACTTATAGATGACCTGGAGCCATTGGGTTTGGCGATGGATATGTAGTGAGGGCCAGCGAACAAGAGCATAGAGGTCGCAGTGGTGGGTAGTATATGGGGCTTTGATGATAAAACCGATGGCACTGTGGTAGACTACATCCAGTTTGTTGAGTAGAGTGTTGGGGGCTATTTTGTAAATGACATCGCCAAAGTCAAGGATAGGTAGGATAGTCTTACGAGGGTTCGTTTGGCGGCATGAGTGAAGGAGGCTTTGCGAAATAGGAATCAAATTCTAGATTTAATTTTGGATTGGAGATGCTTAATGTGAGTCTGGAAGAAGAGTTTACAGTCTAACCAAACACCTAAGGTATTTGTAGTTTTCCACATATTCTAGGTCAGAACCATCCAGAGGAGTGATGCTAGTGTGGTGGGAGGGTGCGGGCAGCAATCGGTTGAAGAGCATGTATGGCTTTGAAGCTCATTTGGAGGTCTGTTAGCACAGTGTCCAAAGAATGGCCAGATGTATACAAAATGGTGTCCTCTACGGATCAGAATACCCGCTGGGGGGGGGGGGGGGGGGGGGTAAGTTGCTGCGGCGGGTGCTGAGGTGTTGCTGGGGTAGGGGTAGCCAGGTGGAAAGCATGGCCAGTCGTGGAAAAATGCTTATTGAAATGATCAATTATCATAGATTTATTGGTGGTGGTAGTGTTTCCTGTCCTCTCAGCTGCAGTGGGCAGCTGGGAGGAGGTGCTCTTATTCTCCACTGACTTTACAGTGTCGCAAAACTGTTTGGAATTAGTGCTGCAGGAAGCACATTTCTGTTTGAAAAAGCTAGCCTTAGCTTTCCTAACTGACTGAGTATATTGGTTCCTGACTTCCCTGAAGAGCTGCATTTCGCGGGCTATTCGATGCTAATGCAGAACGCCACAGGTTGTTTTTGTGCTTTGTTACTATCTGGCCCGGAAGACTGAAAAAAGGGTTACTTAAAGTCACTGTAGAGGAGGATGTAACCGTGTTTCCCTCTGGGCCACTGGGCACAGGGTTACAGGGTATTTATTTATTTTAGCAGGTAAGTTGACTGAGAACACATTCTCATTTACAGCAATGACCCGGGGAATAGTTAGAGGGATGAATTAGCCAATTGGAAGCTGGTTGTATGATTGTACGATTGGGAATTTAGCCAGGACACAAGGGTTAACACTCCTACTCTTGCGATAAGTGTCATGGGATCTTTAGTGAACATAGTGTCAGGACACCCTTTTAACGTCCCAATCAAAAGACTGCGCCGTACACAGGGTAATATCCACAATCACTGCCCCTGAGATATTTATTTTAGAACAGAGGAAAAAGCACCTGCTACTGGCCCTCCAACACCACTTCCAGTAGCATCTAGTCTCCCATCCAGGACCAACCCTGGTTAGCTTCAGCAGCAAGCCAGCAGTGGGATGCAGGGTGGTATGCTGCTGGATGAGGGACATGTGTGGGAGGAATAGATGACATGGCAGGGGGTTGGAGTGTTGACCATAAAGACACATTATATTCCAAGATTGGCCTATGTCATAAACCTTCATAACTCAGTTTAAAAAAGTATTAACCAAGTGCATAGCTTACAGTAGTTATTACCTAGGTCCATGCTCTTGGACTTCCGGGTCTTGATGATCTCCAGCTGATTGGCATTGTCACAACTGTTTGGTACATTTCTCCGACATGCTCTGGTGTCCGAACCCCTCCCTCTGAAAGGAGTCTTCTGGGTCTTCTGTGTGAGGACTGAGGGAACTGGGGGAGAGATGAAGGAAGAGACAACTGTTTGGTACATTTCTCCGACATGCTCTGGTGTCCGAACCCCTCCCTCTGAAAGGAGTCTTCTGGGTCTTCTGTGTGAGGACTGAGGGAACTGGGGGAGAGATGAAGGAAGAGACGAGAGGACAGGAGTGAGAGACTGAAGATGGAGCGTGTGTTTGGTAGGCACAGCAACAAAATAAGCACCATTCAAAAACACGTTCAGTACATCAATGACAATCCATATCTCTGCTCTAAAAAAGTTAAAAAATAATATATGTTATTAAATGATGCTGTAAAGCTTGCTTATCAACATTTTATAATGTATACCTATTACACCGATATAAACCCATTTGGTTTAACTGCTATATAAAAGAGACTTGGATCTAGAACAATGTGGAGGGAGATATGATCTGAACCGCAGACAAAGAGGTTTAATGGTGCTAGTGTCCACCATACACACACACACAGAGAGAGCTGCCTGCTCTGTAGTAACTACTCCCATCAAGGACACTTTCACCTCTACAGAGTTCACAGGGGGGAGATATGTGGGTGTGATGACCAGCGGGGGGGTGCTCTGCTGGGGTCACAACCACTCCATATCCCCCTGTCTGGGGCAGTGGTGGGCCCAGCCCTCTGTGACGTATTCCCTTTGAGAGGCCATATATCTCTGTCTGGATCTTAATTGGAAAGAGGAGAAGAGCCGGAGAGGGCAGCAGGTTTTATGCGAATTATAGACCGGTATTTGCATTTATTATTTTTTTTTAATTCACCATTATTTAACCAGGTAGGCTAGTTGAGAACAAGTTCTCATTTGCAACTGCGACCTGGCCAAGATAAAGCATAGCAGTGTGAACAGACAACACAGAGTTACACATGGAGTAAACAATTAACAAGTCAATAACACAGTAGAAAAAAAGGAGAGTCTATATACATTGTGTGCAAAAGGCATGAGGAGGTAGGCGAATAATTAAAATTTTGTAGATTAACACTGGAGTGATAAATTATCACATAGTCATGTACAGGTAGAGATATTGGTGTGCAAAAGAGCAGAAAAGTAAATAAATAAAAACAGTATGGGGATGAGGTAGGTAAAAATGGGTGGGCTATTTACCGATAGACTATGTACAGCTGCAGCGATCGGTTAGCTGCTCAGATAGCAGATGTTTGAAGTTGCTGAGGGAGATAAAAGTCTCCAACTTCAGCGATTTTTGCAATTAGTTCCAGTCACAGGCAGCAGAGAACCGGAACGAAAGGCGGCCAAATGAGGTGTTGGCTTTAGGGATGATCAGTGAGATACACCTGATGGAGCGCGTGTTACGGGTGGGTGTTGCCATCGTGACCAGTGAACTGAGATAAGGCGGAACTTTACCTAGCATGGACTTGTAGATGACCTGGAGCCAGTGGGTCTGGCGACGAATATGTAGCGAGGGCCAGCCGACTAGAGCATACAGGTCGCAGTGGTGGGTGGTATAAGGTGCTTTAGTGACAAAACGGATGGCACTGTGATAAACTGCATCCAGTTTGCTGAGTAGAGTGTTGGAAGCAATTTTGTAGATGACATCACCGAAGTCGAGGATCGGTAGGATAGTCAGTTTTACCAGGGTAAGTTTGGCGGCGTGAGTGAAGGAGGCTTTGTTGCGGAATAGAAAGCCGACTCTAGATTTGATTTTCGATTGGAGATCAAATCAAATTTATTTATATAGCCCTTCGTACATCAGCTGATATCTCAAAGGGCTGTACAGAAACCCAGCCTAAAACCCCAAACAGCAAGCAATGCAGGTGTAGAAGCACGGTGGCTAGGAAAAACTCCCTAGAAAGGCCAAAACCTAGGAAGAAACCTAAAGAGGAACCAGGCTATGTGGGGTGGCCAGTCCTCTTCTGGCTGTGCCGGGTGGAGATTATAACAGAACATGGCCAAGATGTTCAAATGTTCATAAATGACCAGCATGGTCGAATAATAATAAGGCAGAACAGTTTAAACTGGAGCAGCAGCACGGCCAGGTGGACTGGGGACAGCAAGGAGTCATCATGTCAGGTAGTCCTGAGGCATGGTCCTAGGGCTCAGGTCCTCCGAGAGAGAGAAAGAGAGAAGGAGAGAATTAGAGAACGCACACTTAGATTCACACAGGACACCGAATAGGACAGGAGAAGTACTCCAGATATAACAAACTGACCCTAGCCCCCCTGGGGCGCCAACCCAGACAGGATGACCACATCAGTGAATAAACCCACTCAGGTGACGCACCCCCTCCAGGGACGGCATGAGAGAGCCCCAGTAAGTAAGCCAGTGACTCAGCCCCTGTAATAGGGTTAGAGGCAGAGAATCCCAGTGGAAAGAGGGGAACCAGCCAGGCAGAGACAGCAAGGGTGGTTCGTTGCTTCAGAGCCTTTCCGTTCACCTTCCCACTCCTGGGCCAGACTACACTCAATCATATGACCCACTGAAGAGATGAGTCTTCAGTAGAGACTTGAAGGTTGAGACCGTGTTTGCGTCTCTGACATGGGTAGGCAGACCGTTCCATAAAAATAGAGCTCTATAGGAGAAAGCCCTGCCTACAGCTGTTTGCTTAGAAATTCTAGGGACAATTAGGAGGCCTGCGTCTTGTGACCGTAGCGTACGTGTAGGTATGTACGGCAGGACCAAATCAGAGAGATAGGTAGGAGCAAGCCCATGTAATGCTTTGTAGGTTAGCAGTAAAACCTTAAAATCAGCCCTTGCTTTGACAGGAAGCCAGTGTAGAGAGGCTAGCACTGGAGTAATATGATACATTTTTTTGGTTCTAGTCAGGATTCTAGCAGCCGTATTTAGCACTAACTGAAGTTTATTTAGTGCTTTATCCGGGTAGCCGGAAATTAGAGCATTGCAGTAGTCTAACCTAGAAGTGACAAAAGCATGGATTAATTTTTCTGCATCATTTTTGGATAGAAAGTTTCTGATTTTTGCAATGTTACGTAGATGGAAAAAAGCTGTCCTTGAAATGGTCTTGATATGTTCTTCAAAAGAGAGATCAGGGTCCAGAGTAACGCCGAGGTCCTTCACAGTTTTATTTGAGACGACTGTACAACTATTACGATTAATTGTCAGATTCAACAGAAGATCTCTTTTCTCTCTGTTTTGTCTGAGTTTAAAAGTAGAAAGTTTGCAGCCATCCACTTCCTTATGTCTGAAACACATGCTTCTAGCAAGGGCAATTTTGGGGCTTCACCATGTTTCATTGAAATGTACAGCTGTTTGATATGAGTCTGGAAGGAGAGTTTACAGTCTAGCCAGACACCTAGGTACTTATAGATGTCCACATATTCAAGGTCGGAACCATCCAGGGTGGTGATGCTAGTCAGGCGTGCGGGTGCAGGCAGCGAACGGTTGAAAAGCATGCATTTGGTTTTACTAGCGCTTAAGAGCAGTTGGAGGCCACGGAAGGAGTGTTACATGGCATTGAAGCTCGTTTGGAGGTTAGATAGCACTGTGTCCAAGGACGGGACGGAAGTATATAGAATGCCAAGGAGAAAGCCGCAATTACATAGAAAAAATGACAAATTTTAGCAGAGATAGAAAAGACTGATAATTTTACCTTTATTTAACTGACTATTTAACTACTTATTTAATTACTAGTCCAAAGCTCTAACCACTAGGCTACCTGCCGCTCAATATTAATCACAGAGATTTGCAGTGACCAAGTCAGTTGACCTTTGACCCTATGACCCCAGCCTTGAACTCTGTCTAAAGGTGGAGAGACAAAGGAAGTCCTAAACTTAACACATCAGAGGACGAGATAAAGGGACAGAGAGAGAGAGACATAGAGCAGGTTCACAATACAGTCTGAAAAGAGAAAGAAAGACATGGAGAGGAGTGAGAGGACAATACCCAGGAGATAGTATTGCAATGGTCCACTTTACTTTCTCAGGGAAAACAGAGTGAAGTACAGTACTTGATGCTGAGCACACCATCACCATTATCACAGCAACACACTACAGTAACTTCTCTGTCTTGTCAACTCTGGAGTGGAGGAGACCTCTCTCTATCTCCCACTTTCTCTCTCTCTCTCACGCGCTCAGAGAACAATCTACAGAATAAAGCCCTCCCTCTTGCTTCATGAAGTACTTTCACTGTGCACTAGGGCAGTCGATCCCGTTGGCAGTGGCATTTTTTATTTTGTTTGGGGATAAACAACAGGGATGTGTATTTGTGAGATTAGCGACCGACCAACCCCACTTAAAACCACAGGCTCTGTGTGTCACCGCCAGACCGACACACTGCCATCAAAGGCTCCTTGACAGACCACCTCACACTGCCTCACGGGACCACCTCCAACCAAGGAAGAGGTGGAGGAGAAGGGGACATTTTATTATTAATTTTAATCACTGTTAACCTTTTCTCCCCTCCTCTCGACATCAAGGAACAGAAAAACCCTACCGGAATGTCAACTGTTCCAAGGGATGCTAAGGGAGAGGGAAGGACCGGTGTTAATGATGGATTTACATTTCATTCATTCCAGCACAGCCAGCGCTGTCTGTTGTCTGGGGCAATTTAACACACCCAGAGAGAAAGCCTGCCATAAGGTACAGTCACACAAGACTGTCAGATGGTAAAATACCCACTGTGAACCAATTTCAGTGACACACAGCTAGACTGAACCAGCAACACTACTGCCTCTGGGATGACAAACACAACAATATGGGCCATGACGAGTGAGGGAAGGAGACAGCACAGTAGCAACATCACCTCCTGTGTGTGTGCGCGCACGTGTGTGTTGATGTATGTGCGTGCATGCATGTTTCTGTTTGTGAGCATGCATGCTTGTGTTGTGTGTGTGCACGCGCGTGTTGTGTGTGCATGAGTGCGTGCATATGTGTGTGTACAGCCATAGCAGCAATATCAACTCATTAAGCAGGAGGTCCAGTCCCTGAGCTCCGTTGGTTTACCCAGCTCCCAGAGAGCTGTGACTAAACATGGGGATGTTGTGGGGATGTAGCAGGCCATAGGAGGCAGAATCCTGACCAGGAGAAGAAAAGAGGGAGGCTGGATGCAGGCTGGGAGGCTGACCAATTACAGTGTGTGACTTTCAGCTTACATGGCCCCCGAGCTCTGGCCAAGCTTGCCCTCCACACGCCATCCATACTGCACAGCAACCGCTGCAGCTACCATCAAATCAGCCAATGTAAAGACATAGCATGGGCCTCAAACCATGCACATAGCATACATACACTATAAATACATGGGACGGTAGCATGTGTGGTAGCAGCAGGTATGGGGATGTTGTGTAAGTGTATTTGTGTGTGTGCGCGCGCATATACACTGAATGTACAAACATTAGGAACACCTTCCTAATATTGAGTTGCACCCACTTCTGCTCTCAGAACAGCCTCAATTAGTCTACACTGAAAGGTATGGACACTAAAGAAGGTGTCGAAAGCGTTCCACTGGGATTCTGGCCCATGTTGACTCCAATGCTTCCCACATTTGTGTCAAGTTGGCATGGTGTCCTTTGGGTGGTGGACATTCTTGATACACACGGGAAACTATCGAGTGTGAAAAACCCAGCTGCATTGTAGTTCTTGACACATTCAAACCTTGTGCCTGGCACCTACTACCATACCCCATGCAAAGGCGCTTAAATATTTTGTCAGAAGTAACACCCTGATCTCTTGTATATAGCACTATGAAAGGTGCTATACAGACACTAACGGAGACAAGATGGAATTATATTATGGCTACATTGTCTGGGGAAAACATAAAAGCTTCTCATTCAGTTTGACCCATAGTTTTATATCTGGCAAACACGTTAGATTACCATGATGAACCGACGGCAGATTTATGTCAAGTGTGTGTGAATTAAGTTGCTCTTGGCAACATGGCATTATTATTTTCATGAACACGTGTGAATGTGTGAATATATTGTTGTGCGTGCGTGCATGCGTGTGAGTGCGTGTTAACCTTGTTTTATGTTCCTGAGAGGGTGTAAAGTACCTCTACAGTTCAGATTTATCTTGTACTGGAGCTGACTAATAGATAAACGGTTATGCATTCACATATCTTACTCTGGTGCTGCTCGCTAAAGTTCTAGGAATGTTCCTATGGCATGTTGATGGCAGTGTGAAGTGATATAGCACTTCTCTGGAAAGTGTATTGGCAGACTCAATGCACGAATTTAGAGATCCCATAATCCAATTATATATGTCATTCTGTGATATGACCATGGAGGTTTGGGCCATGTACGATTGAGCAACTTCTGTTGAGAAATGGGAAGCCATATGTGTCACTACCCAGGGGCATGAAATGAAGAACAAAGTAGGAGGAACAAAATGTGTTCATACACCCTTGGGTTAAAAAGTATTTTTGTATTAAATGCATATCTTCCTCATTATCTGACCAAAACAGGAGAGAAAGATAATCTTGGAGGGAGGAACTCTAACTAGATAGAGATTTTACTAGGTATGTTAACGGTGACACAAAAGCTCTAGTGTTATTCCCCCTGAAGAAGTCTATGGTTGCGTTCCAAATGGCACCCATAGTCAAAAAGTGCACTATTCTTGGTCAAAAGTACAACACTGTATAGGGAGGTGATGTGTGACAGAAAAATGACAAATTGTACCTCATTTGTTTGATATTAATAGTTAGCAATTAGCATTAGTTAGCAATACAAATAAGAGGATATTTCTGTCCTGTTAGTGTCTGTGTTTTTAAAGTTCCCGGCAGCTAATCTGGGCGTATGGTCACTGGAGATGGCTTGAGCTCACAAATGAGTTAGACTGCATCACATAGACAAGATATGGTGGGTGTAACTGAGATAGAGATAGCCAGGAGGAGTTTAGAACAATTCCTCATTGTCTCTAATTCATCTGGGATATTAAATAAAGATGATTGTTTGAAGAAATGACCAAATCTCTCTCAGTACTGAATTTCCACGACTGGTGTCAAAATGGAGGGCCTATTTTCTGCTGGTTTTTGGTTTCTCCTTTCAATTAAGACCAAGACAACCAGATGAGGGGAGTTCCTTACTAACCAGTGACCTTCATTCCTCAATCAAGTTCAAGGGATGAGCGAAAACCCTCAGACACTCGGCCCTCCGTGGAATGAGTTTGACACGTGGTATAGGGAACAGGGTGTCATTTGGGACACACATATGTCGGTGTCCTAAATCTGGTATTCTGCCCTTTCCATTTGGATAATAGAGTACCTTCAGTCCTTTTCCCATTCTAACGTAGTAACTCCCATTCTGAGCAGCTAGCTCGCCTCGCCATTCAAAGCCTCCGCATCCAAAATGAACTAGAGTAGAGGATTGCTCAGAGGCAAACCCAAGTCCTTAACTTGCATTGTACATCTCATCCTCTTCCCTTTCACATTAAGTTAAATGTGTCAAATTGCACGTTGTTCGCTTGTTAAAAGCATCTCCATGCTCACGATTTAACGCTGTGGCTACAGTTCTATTCTTTTGTTTCTTTCCCTTCTCTCGCTCCCTCTCTCTGCTAGTTATCTCTGCCTCTGCCTGTCAGTGTGTCCGTCTCACCCTCTTTCTCTCTCTCCCCCTCCCTCCCTCCCTCCCTCCCTCCCTCATCTCAAATCTGTCCATTCCTCTGAAGAACCATGTGGTCGTGTCTCTCCTGTGCTAGATGATGCAGAGCCCAAGTTTGGACATCTGGATTCTGTGTATGTCAAACGTGGGGAGAGGTGACGAGTGATACCCAGTGTGACGTGTGGTGTTGAGAGGGGCTTCCTGGATCCTAGTAGGCCCTCACCATCTCAGGGGCCCAAAGCCACAGTTCACTGCATGAGTGCTCATGTCAGACGACACCAAGTTGCTTTCAAACACATAAACGCGTGCACGTGCGCATGCACCCAAGTACACACACACACACACACACGTTGTGTAGATCTGGCCAATACCTTTGTCTACACTGCACGCCACAAGCCCTCTAGGGCCGACCTCTAGGGCCACTGGACTCCACCTATTAACTGGATGCAATACCGACTATATTCTCATAAGAGTGTTTTGCAGTGTTTGCTTCAAGGAAATAAGAGTCAGAACAAGAAACTCTGTCAAGTTTGTGATTTGATACTAATTTGTATGTTTGCTGACTTTAGATAGACTTTAGAAAGTTTTATTTTCCTCAACAAATTGTTATTGTTAAAACGGTGCTTGGATTTCTTAAAGATTCAATTCATATTGCCTGGCTCTGAGTCATGTAATGATGCTCACCATAGACCAGATAAGACGAGGCTCTATGGGAGCTGACACACACATGATTTATGTTGACGTATTGGCGAGAGGAAGTGTCCTTAAAGCTCTAATTTGACTTTTCTCCACTACGCTCCACACTTATTTCTCTCTCCGTCTTTGTCTTCTTCTTTATAGCTTTATCCATGTATCTTTGTCTCTCTTTTTAGCTACCCCCCCTCTCTTTCTCTGCATGTGCGTTCATTCTCTTTAGTGGCACACACAATATTTCAGCAACAACAATCTCGGAGGAGCCGGTAGCTGGAGCACCTGTGATTTGCAGCAATCTCTGATTTGCAGCAATCTCGTCTGCCCATAATGAAGCCAGGGAGGAGCAGAGTGGGAGCAATTAAGACGCCTTTGTCTGATGACTCTAGTGTTAATCTCGCTCTCTCTTTCTCTTCGTTTTGTGTTTGTGTGCTTTAATTGAGCTTGGGTAGAGTGACTTTAGGTGAACAGTGGGGGTGAGATAGGAGAGGGTTGATGTGTGTGAGGTGTGTGTGCATGCGTGAGGAGAAAAGGGGGTGTTGGCATAGTGCCTGCAGAGATTTACAGTGGCTTGTGAAAGTACTCACACCCCTTGGCATTTTTCCTATTTTGTTGCCTTATAACCTGGAATTATAATTGGTTTTTCAGGGGGTTTGTATCATTTGATTTACACAACATGCCTACCACTTTGAAGATGCAAAGTATTTGTTATTGTGAAATGAAAAAGAAATAAGACCAAAAAACTTTAGCGTGCATAACTATTCACCCCCCCAAAGTCAATACTTTGCAGAGCCACCTTTTGCAGCAATTACAGCTGCAAGTCCCTTGGGGAATGTCTCTATTTTTTATTGGTTTTATTTTATTTCACCTTTATTTAACCAGGTAGTCTAGTTGAGAACAAGTTCTCATTTACAACTGCGACCTGGCCAAGATAAAGCATAGCAGTGTGAACAGACAACACAGAGTTACACATGGAGTAAACAATACACAAGTCAATAACACAGTAGAAAAAAAGTAAAAAAAGAGTCTATATACATTGTGTGCAAAAGGCATGAGGAGGTAGGCAAATAATTACAATTTAGCAGATTAACACTGGAGTGATAAATGATCAGATGGTCATGTGCAGGTAGAGATACTGGTGTGCAAAAGAGCAGAAAAGTAAATACAGTATAGGGATGAGGTAGGTCAATTGGGTGGGCTATTTACCGATGGACTATGTACAGCTGCAGCGATCGGTTAGCTGCTCAGATAGCAGATGTTTAAAGTTGGTGAGGGAGATAAGTCTCCAAATTCAGCGATTTTTGCAGTTCGTTCCAGTCACAGGCAGCAGAGAACTGGAAGGAAAGGCGGCCAAATGAGGTGTTGGCTTTAGGGATGATCAGTGAGATACACCTGATGGAGCGCGTGCTACGGGTGGGTGTTGCCATCGTGGCCAGTGAACTGAGATAAGGCGGAGCTTTACCTAGCATGGACTTGTAGATGACCTGGAGCCAGTAGGTCTGGCGACAAATATGTAGCGAGTACCAGCCGACTAGAGCATACAGGTCGCAGTGGTGGGTGGTATAAGGTGCTTTAGTAAAAAAACAGATGGCACTGTGATAAACTGCATCCAGTTTGCTGAGTAGAGTATTGGAAGCTATTTTGTAGATGACATCGCCGAAGTCGAGGATCGGTAGGTAGTCAGTTTTACTAGGGTAAGTTTGGCGGCTTGAGTGAAGGAGGCTTTGTTGCGGAATAGAAAGCCGACTCTAGATTTGATTTTAGATTGGAGATGTTTGATATGAGTCTGGAAGGAGAGTTTACAGTCTAGCCAGACACCTAGGTACTTATAGATGTCCACATATTCAAGGTCGGAACCATCCAGGGTGGTGATGCTAGTCGGGCGTGGGGGTGCAGGCAGCGAACGGTTGAAAGGCATGCATTTGGTTTTACTAGCGTTTAAGAGCAGTCAAGGCAAAACTGCTCCAGCTCCTTCAAGTTGGAGTTCTGCTGGTGTACAGCAATCTTTAAGTCAAACTACAGATTCTCAATTGGATTGAGGTCTGGGCTTTGATTAGGCCATTCTAGGACATTTAAATCTTTCCCTTAACCTCTCTTGGGTAGGGGGCAGTATTTTTACGTCCGGATGAAAAGAGTGCCCAAAGTAAACTGCCTGTTACTCAGGCCCATAAGCTAGGATATGCAAATAATACTAGATTTGGATAGAAAACACTCTAACGTTTCTAAAACTGTAAATATTATGTCTGTGAGTATAACAGAACTGATATGGTAGGCAAAACCCCGAGGACAAACCACCCCTCCCCCCAAAAAATTCAGCCTACCAATATTTTCAATGGCTATCATTTTTATTACAAGGCCAAGTCCTCCCAGATTGCAGTTCCTAGGGCTTCCACTAGATGTCAACAGTCTTTAGAAAGAGTTTCAGGCTGGTTTTTGGAAAAATGTACCAGAAATTGTAGTTTTAGGTGGCTCCCATTTTGGCTGTAGTGTTTCCAAGCATGTGGATGAGAACGCGTTCTTTGGTATTTTTCTCCGGTATAGACAATAACGATTCTCCGTCTGAAATTATATTGTTTTATGTACTAGGGTACCTAAGGTTTGATTATAAACGTTGTTTGACTTGTTTGGAAATGTTATTACTAACGTTTGGGATTCATTTTGTATGCATTTTGATGGAGGGAAACTGTGATTATTGACTGAAGCGCGCCAGATAAACTGAGTTTTTATGAATATAAAGGACATTATCGAATAAAAGGACCATTTGTGATGTAACTGGGACCTTTTGGAGTGCCATAAGAAAAAGATAATCAAAGGTAAGGCTAGCGTCCCACATATGGCCATAAGCCAGAGAAATGCAGAGCGCCAAATTCAAATAAATTACTATAAAAATCAAACTTTCATGAAATCACACATGTAAGATACCACATTAAAGCTACACGTGTTGTGAATCCAGCCAACATGTCAGATTTCAAAAAGGCTTTTCGGCGAAAGCAAACGATGCTATTATCTGAGAGTAGCACCTCCGAAAACAAAGAGAGAAAACATATTTCAACCCTGCAGGAGCGACACAAGACGCAGAAATAAAAATATAAATCATGCCTTACCTTTGATGAGCTTCTTCTGTTGGCACTCCAATATGTCCGATACACATCACAAATGGTCCTTTTGTTCGATTAATTCCGTCGATATATATACAAAATGTCAATTTATTTGGCGTGTTTGATCCAGAAAAACACTGGTTCCAACTTGCAGAACGTGACTACAAAATATCTCAAAAGTTACCTGTGAACTTTGCCAAAACCTTTCAAACGACTTTTGTAATACAACATTAGGTATATTTTAAAGTAAATAATCGATACAGTTAAAGACGGGATGATCTGTGTTCAATACAGGAAGAAAAACTGACGCTACCTTTCTGGTCACGCGTCTCTATCTAACAGTACACTTGAAGAGACCCTCGTTTTGAACAGGGCTACTTCTTCATTACACAAAGGAAAAACCTCAACCAATTTCTAAAGACTGGTGACATCCAGTGGAAGCGGTAGGAACTGCAAGAAGGTCCCTTAGAAATCTGGATTCCCAATGAACACCCATTGAAAGGAGTGACCTAAAGAGTGACCTAAAAAAAAAAAATCTGAATGGTTTGTCCTCTGGGTTTCGCCTGCCACATAAGTTCTGTTATACTCACAGACATGATTCAGTTTTAGAAGCTTCAGAGTGTTTTCTATCCAAATCTACTAATAATATGCATATCTTATCTTCTGGGGATGAGTAGCAGGTAGTTGAATTTGGGCATGCATTTCATCCGGACGTGAAAATACTGCCCTCTGTCACCAAGAAGTTAAGCTTTATTTTGATGTATTACACTTGTGACTTTATGAAAGTTAAATATTTATAATACTGTAGTTTGAATTTCGCTCTCTGCAATTTTACCTGATGTTGGCCAGGTGGGACGCTACCATCCCACCTGACCATAAGAAGTTAAACTACTCGAGAGTTGCTTTAGCAGTATGCTTATGGTCATTGTCCTGCTGGAAGGTGAACCTCCGTTCCAGTCTCAAATTTCTGGAAGACTGAAACAGGTTTCCCTCAAGAATTTCCCTGTATTTAGCGCCATCCATCATGGAATCATATCTAACCCGCTTTCCAGTCTCCGCCGATGAAAAACATCCCCACAGCATGATGCTGCCTCCACCATGCTTCACTGTGGGGATGTTGTTCTCGGGGTGATGAGAGGTGTTGTGTTTGCACCACACATAGCGTTTTCTGTGATGGCCAAAAAGCACAGTTTTTGTCTCATCAGGGTTTTCTTTGGTGTCTTTGTTGCCTCTCTGATTAATGCCCTCCTTGCCTGGTCTGTGAGCTTTGGAGGGCGGCCCTCTCTTGGCAGGTTTGTTGTGGTGACATATTCTTTCCATTTTTAATAATGGATTTACTGGTGCTCTGTGGGGATGTTCAAAGTTTTGGAAATTGTTATATATCCCGACCCTGATCTGTACTTCTCCACAACTTTGTCCCTGACCTGTTTGGAGAGCTTCTTGGCTTTCATGGTGCCCCTTGCTTAGTGGTGAAGGAGACTCTGGGGCCTTTCAGTACAGGTGTATATATACTGAGATTATGTGACACTCAGATTGCACACAGGTGGACTTTATTTAACTAATTATGTGACTTCTGAAGGTAATTGGTTCCAGCAGATCTTATTTAGGGGGTTCATTGCAAAGGGGCTGAATACATGTGCACACACCACTTTTCAATTTTGTAGAATTTTTTTGAAACATGTTATTTTTTAAATTGCACTTCACCAACGTGGACTATTTCGTGTATGTCTATTACATGAAATCCAAAATAAAAATCAATTTTAATGACAGGTTGTAATGCAACAAAATAGGAAAAATGCCAAGGGGAATGAATACTTTTGCACACACACACGGCACACGCACACGCACACACAGCGGGGGAATCAGCAGCATGTACGACACAACGTACGGCACACCACTGAGTCCTGGTTAACATTAATATTCATAAATCAAGAGGGGAGTATTAGAATTTAAGGAAGCGATAGACTAATTCAGACAGTCAGACACACAACACACACACAGACACACAGAAGGGAAGCAAGGAAGGATGTTTACACTGATGTAGGCTACTTATGCTAATAGCTGTATGGTCAATAATGCTGCATACTTAGAGAACACAAGATACTTAGGCTACATCACTGGTGCTGGTATGAAATCCCCTCAACAAAAGGAAGGAACTCTCAGGCTTTGGGTTAGTTTATTGTACTATGTATTCTGTTGTTCTGCTTTCTTTCCATCCATGAATTTCCACTTTGTATGTTAATATGTGGTATGTGTACCTACCAATACACGTGGGTAGATTTGTGTGTGTGTGTGTGTGTGTGTGTGTGTGTGTCTTTGTTATTAAACTTCTTCTAGTCCGTCCCCTGCTCCGCCACTTGACAGACTGTCAGAGCTGTCCCAGGAATTATGTCTCTACCTATGCCATCTCACAGAGGCAGGCAGGGAACAGTCTACTGCCCTCTCTCTTTCCTCCTCTCTCTATATCAATCTTACTCTCTTTCTTTCTCTCCATCTTGTTCCGTCCTACTTCTCCCTCCCCCTTCTCTTTCTCTGTCGCTCTAGCTTCCTATCACTCTCTAGCTTCCTATCACTCTCTAGCTTCCTATCACTTTCTTTCTCTCAATCTCTTAATTTCACCTGAGGACATACCAAGGAGTTAATCAGAACTGACTATTCTTCTGCACCCAGTCAATTAAATCCACCACTGCATCCATACCATGAAAACAACCTCACACCGCTGCTCAGCTCAGATTACTATAGTGGTGAGCAGAGGAACTGACTCTAACTCTACCCATTTCTGAGAACACTCACTTTACTTCTCTCTCTCTCTCTTTCTCTCCTTGGTTGAACCCTCTATCTAGATCTGCACATTCACCGCCTTGCTCTCCTGCTCATTGTCTATCAATTGAATTGAAAAGGCATGGAAAGTGACATTGTCAAAGCAAAAACATTGAATCAATCTCTGTCTCTTTCAGCTTCTCTCCCTCCCAATCATTACACCCTCTCTTTTTTTCTCTCTCTCTCATTCCTGTCTCTCTTTTTTAATCTCTTCGCTGGTCTCAGTAGGGATGGGGCCCTGCGCTCTCTCTCTGAGTCTCCTGGCTGTTGTAAGGGGGAGGTGATTACCCCTTCAAAGATCGTGGGACATGCATCAGATCAAAGCAAGCAATGTAAACAGAGAGAGAGAGAAGCCATTCAGATCTACATCCATCCCACACACCCTTCTATTCTCTACTCTCATGACACTGTTTCTCACACACAGACACAAAGCCTTCTAAAGGCGTCCACATGCTTCCCATCTTGGTCATCAGAAAAAGTTTTTTTGGGCTGTTCCTGCTCACACAACATTTCTAGAGGCAAGCTGAAGTTTGGTAGCCGAAGTCTACAGCCGTTTGTCTGTGATTGTCAACTGTAGTGGTGACGCACGTTTCTTCTTCTCGATTCAGCCCAAAACTCAGTGCGAATTAAACATGGCGAACGACAACAACAACAACTTCGAGCATCACTTGGCCGATTCTAGCGATGCATTATATAAAGACCAACATGTAAAGCCCAACTCATGGAGGGAGATTGAGGAGACGCTGTGTTCCGACCCAGTCACTTGTTCGAAAAAGTGGGATAATGTACTTGCCATGTTCGTCAAGCCATAGAAAAGAAGCAAGGGCTGCAGCGGAGATGGCGGTGGAAAGGCTCCACAATACATTTTGCCGCGGCTTCACTGGCTTGTTTGGCACATGAAGCATGGGAAAATGGAAAGCAACATGTCGTCGTCACCAGAGGATGAGGTATGTTGTTGTATTTTCTATTGTAGTTGAGGAATAGAGTAGGAATAGGAATAGAGTAGGAATAGAGTAGCCATGTTCGCTAACAATAGCTAGCGCAAGCTACTTGGTTGGCTAGTAGTGCTGAGCGAATAGTGCTTTTTGAGGTCGGTTCGGTTTCAGTTCGACCCCGACCAGGCTGCTGCCTCTGTCCTGTGTATAGGCCTAGAACTTCTACCACCAAGAGACATCTTTATATCTGGAACACCAGTGCAATAACTACAAAGTTGGAAAACTGAAGAAGTGTAATATTCTAAACTTGTATATTATTAATTCTAAAATATTGTAGACTGAATATTCACAGTTAAAATTAAGACTTGTTCCCTTTTAAAAATGTGTTTTCAATTACGGTTTTGATTATATTTTCTGACATTAAATGAAATTATATTTCATTGACACGTGTTGTTATGTCTGTTCTTAGCAGACAGTTTTCTATTGAATTGTGGTTTACTTTCAGAGCCAAGATGAAAGAAAAGGTTTATTTTTCTGCTGAGAAACAAAAAGTGTTTCAATGCATTCTATTTGAACATCAAGTTCTGACAACATTGAGAATAGCTGTGTGCCACAGACTTTAGTCATCTTAGAATGAAGTTTCAATTTATTAACAAGATTAAAACTCCACATTTTAGTACAAAGTATTTTGGTCCACAGTGCACACAACAAAGAACTGTATGAGTCTGTGTGCATCCATCAAGGGGTGTGTGTGTGTGAGCAGTCCAAACAAAGACCTGTTCTGCATGATTGGCTGGCCTTGGATTGAGTTGTCCTCTCCTAACCATGTCTTCCTGCCAAGGCACACGTCAAGGGGGAGGGGGGGGAACAAGTCCTTGAGCTTGTTTCTTGGATCATTTGCAAGCCATGTCACACTGACATGAGTCTCCCTGGCTCTTGGAGATTGTTGCCCCCTGGTACAACCCTCCACTCTCCAGGTTGGTAGTTGCTAGAAGGGAGGGGTGTCAGCAAAAGTGCGAGGCATCCGGCTCAAGAGCCTCATCCAAGGAGGACAGATAGTTGTGGAGGGCCACACATGTCCTTAGCCTTTTCAGTGGTGAACTCGATTGGCTGACCAGCCATGATGCCGAAAGCATTCTCTATGACTCTCCGACAATGAGAGTGGTGGTAGTTGTCGGTACGCCCAGGTTAATTGAGATGGACACCTGTGAATAAGAGCAGTGGAAACATGTTCTCTGGAGTGATGAATAGCGCTTCACCATCTGGCAGTCCAACATACAAATCTGGGTTTGGCAGATGCACAGAGCCCTGGTTTCAACCCCATCGAACACCTTTGGGATTAATTGGAACGTCGACTGCGAGCCAGGCCTAATCGCCCAACAACAAATCAACACCATATTAACCCAGATGATTTTGGAATGACATGTCTGATGAGCAGGAGTCCACATCTTTTTGGTTATGTATGTCAGATAAAAAAATATAGCCTATTTGGTCAACAACTAAAAAAATACATTTTCCAATATCAATATTCCCGAAAGCCTTGATAAAATGGCATTTCTCATATAGAGGAAAATACATGTATGCAGTAACAAGGGAAATTGATTGCAACATTGCAACATATTATAAGCATACCTGGATAAGGGCGCATGAGGTTCTCATGTAAGGGGAAAGCTGCATCTCCCAGGAAAACATTTGACTTGGCGATATGGTACCTGGCAGGACAGCTGGCGGTGGTAAATAAAGGGTCTTCTGCAGCAGTTTGGAAAGGAAAGAACACTGTTGAAACACTCCGCCATCTCTCTCTCTCGGCCGTATGCCCCTACGTCCATCTCCGTATTTCACTAGTATATGTATTGCTAGGTAGAGCAAATCCCATCTAACCAAAGTATGCTGACGCCTTAAGGGGAGCTGGCTTTGGAAGATAAATGATACAGAAAATGTGGATATTAAATGAATGCTAGCGAGGTGAGGGAGGGGAAGAAAACTTGTCGGGATTAATGCTTGTACTATTTTAATAGTGTACGGCAGGGGTGTCAAATTCAAACCACAGAGTGTCTGTTTTTTTTCCCCTTTCAATTAAGACATAGACAACCAGGTGAGGGGAGTTCATTACTAATTAGTGACTTTAATTAATTCATCAAGCACAAGGATGGTGTCACGCCCTGGCCATAGAGAGGCTTTTATTCTCTATTTTGGTTAGGCCAGGGTGTGACTAGGGTGGGCATTCTATGTTTTGGATTTCTGTGTTGTTTGGCCGTTGTGGTTCTCAATCAGAGGCAGCTTTCTATTGTTGTCTCTGATTGAGAACCATACTTAGGTAGCCTTTTCCATCCTGTGTGGTGTGGGTAGTTATTTTCTGTTTAGTGTTTTTCGCACCTGACGGAGCTGTTTCGGTTGTTCCTTTGTTGTTTTGGTTATTCAGTGTTCAGTTAAATAAAAATGACGAACACGTACCACGCTGCACCTTGGTCCTCATCTTCTTCCACCAACGGCCGTTACAGATGGAGTGAAAACCCTCTGTGGAATATGGTGTAAGGCTGTGGTTCTCAAACTTTTTATAGTCCTGTACCCCTTCAAACATTCAGCCTGTAGCTGCCGACCCTCTCTAGCACCAGATTCAGCGCACTCTCAAATGTTGTTTTTTGCCATCATTGTAAATCTGCACTACACACACTATACGAAACATTTAGTAAACATAAGAATGAGTGTGAGTTTGTCACAACTGTAATGAATTCTCAAGGATAAAAAGGTGTAGATTCACACCCAGAGTGCAGCAGGTGTTTATTTCACCTTCGCAGAAGGCAGGTTTCATGGTCACAGGCAGGCAATGGTCATACACAGGTAGACAAACAGGCAGGTGAATCAAAACAAGGACTGAAGGCTATAACTGGTTCTCACAAACGAGCTAAGAAAAGGCTTAGTAGTCTAAATGAACAATACCTCACAAAGGCACAAACAGAATGAACTGAAGTAAATAAGGAGCTGATGGGACCAGGTGAGTAACTAACACAGGTGAAATCAATTAACGAAAATGAAAGACAGGGCTACATTCAAGAACACAACAAAACAGAACACAAGGTTGACTAAGAAAATAAATACAGAACCTTACAACAACCCAGCTCGTGAGAAGTGACCAGGGCACAGATAATAATAATTAATAATTCTGTTCTTTATTTAGCAATCTTACATATAACATCTTATTTGTTCATCGAAAATTGTGAATAACTAATGAGAAGGGTGTGTTGAAAGGATGCACATAACTCTGCAACGTTGGGTTGTAATTGGAGAGATTCTCAGACTTAAATCATTTTCCACACACAGTCTGTGCCTGTATTTCGGTAGCCGAGAATCCACTCTCACATAGGTACGGGGTTGCAAAGGGCATCAGTGTCTTAACAGCATGATTTGCCAAGGCAGGATAATCTGAACTGAGCCCAATCCAGATATCTGGCAGTGGCTCCTGATTAAATTACATTTTCACAAAACCGCTTATTGCAATTTCGATGAGGCGCTCTTGTTCAGATGTCTTAAGTAGAATGGAGGCAGGGCATGAAAGGGATAACGAATCCAGTTTTTTGTTTCATCCATTTCGGGAAAGTACCTGCATAATTGCGCACCCAACTCACGCAGGTGCTTCGCTATAGTACATTTGACATTGTCCATAAGCTTGAGTTCATTTAAACACAAAAAATCATACAATGATGGAAAGACCTGTGTGTTGTCTTTGTTAATGCAGACAGAGAAGAGCTCCAACTTCTTAATTATCACCTCAATTCTGTCCCACACATTGAATATAGTTGCGTAGAGTCCTTGTAATCCTAGACTCAGATCATTCAGGTGAAAAAAAGACATCACACAGCAGGCCAATCGTGTGAGAAACTCATCATCATGCAAGCGGTCAGACAAATGAAAATGATGGTCAATAAAGAAAACTTAAGCTCGTCTCTCAATTCAAAACAACGTGTTAATTCTTTGCCCCTTGATAACCAGCGCACTTCTGTATGTTGTAAAAGCGTTACATGGTCGCTGCTCATATCATTGCATAGTGCAGAAAATACATCAGAGTTCAGGGGCCTTGCTTTAATAAAGTTAACAATTTTTACTGTAGTGTCCAAAACGTCTTTCAAGCTGTCAGGTATTCCATTGGCAGCAAGAGCTTCTCAGTGGATGCTGCGATTTACCTAAATGGCGTCGGAAGCAACTGCTTGCACGCACGTTACATATACCAACACATCTTGACCACCAAAGTCCATTTGATGTCACAAAGCTGTCCAGTACTTTAACCTTTTCATGTGTGATTTCCAGATATCTCTAACGGTCGCCCCAGCATGAGTTTTTATACACGTGATGTTAGAACGTTCTCTCCATTCCAGAATGTGATTGTTACGCAACAGTACATTTAATCGGCGCTGCCCTCAAACCAGGGCACGCAGCCTGTTTTTATTTATTGTCAATTTCAAATTATTTTTGAACAAGTTTTTTATTTTCTAAGAACAGTTTGAATTGATTCATTCACATAAAAGTTGTCATTTTTACTTTGCGGACCAATTCATTTTTTTGACATTTCTGACCTGGAAAATATTCCCCAAACACTTTCCAATTGTTTGTGCAGTTCAAGTCTGCAGACATTTGTTCATCTCCCGTCCTGCACACACATGTTCACATTTTCCATCTGTTGCCTGCATCGCAGTCGTAGTTGTTTTCGTTACCAATAATAACTTTGGAAAAGTAAGTGCCTTATTAAGTTATAATAGTTTCTGCATGTCGTGTTATTTTGTTTCTACTTAAAACTTCTTATGGCTGCAATCACGTTAACGTGAGCGATATGACAACAGCCAGTCAAAGTGTAGGGTGCCATTTTAAAAACATCAAAAATCCCTCAACCATACATGTATCTCATACCATTTTAAAGCTATTCTCGTTGTTAATCCCACCACAGTGTCCGATTTCAAATATGCTGTACAGCAAAAGCACCACAAACGATTATGTTAGGTCACCACATAGCAACAGAAAAACACAGCCATTTTTTTTCCCAGCCAAAGAGAGGAGTTTCAAAAATAATAAATAGAGATAAAATTAATCACTAACCTTTGATGATCTTCAGCAGATGACACTAATAGGACTTCATGTTACACAATACATGTATGTTTTGTTTGATAAAGTTCATATTTATCAACATATGAGTTTACATTGGCGCGTTACATTCACTAGTTCCAAAAACATCCAGTGATATTGCATAGCCACATCATTCAACAGAAATAAATGAATGTAGATGATAATACAAGATGATAATACAAGTTATAATCATGGAATTATAGATATACCTCTCCTTAATGCAACCGCTGTCTGATTTAAAAAAATCTTTACGGAATAAGCCAGCCATGCAATAATCTGAGACGGCGCTCAGAAGTAAAAAATCACAATAGCCGCAACGATGGTGTCAACATAAACAAGACATTACATGATAAAAATGCACTTACCTTTGATGATCTACATCAGAAAGCACTCCAGGAATCCCAGGTCCACAATAAATGTTTGTTTTGTTTGATAATATCTGTTATTTATGTCAGAATACCTTCTTTTGTTAGCACGTTTGGTATACATATCCAAACACTCATTCTGGTCAGCGTTACATCGGACAAAAACTTTAAAAAGTTATATTACAGGTCTAAGAAACATTTCAAACTAAGTACAGAATCCATCATTAGGATGTTTTTAACATATAGCTTCAATAAAGTTCCAACCAGAGCGTTCCTTCTTGTCTGCATGAGCAATGGAACGCAAGTGGGTACCATGAGGAATAAGCGTGATCAGAAAATGCGTGATCAGAAAATGACACCTGATACATTCTGCTCTCATTCACTCCCACAACACCATAGAAGTCTCATTAAAATGTATATTATTGGTTGACATCTAGTGGAACCCCTAAGCAGTGCAACATCATTCATATCTCAAGGGGATTTCATTGGGGACTCTGGTGAATACATACAAAGCTCAGATTTCTCACTTCCTGTTTTGATTTCAACTCAGTTATACTCACAGACATCATTCAAACAGTTTTAGAAACTTTAGAGTGTTTTCTATCCAATACTAATAATAATATGCATATATTAGCAACTGAGACTGAGGAGCAGGCCGCAACTTATTCATCCAAGCTACTCAATACTGCCCCCCAGTCATAAGAAGTTAAGCATAATATTTTTATGTATATTCCTTATAACTGCCGACACGCGAGGTAACGTTACTAATTTCATAACCTTTATGGTGTTATACTCAATGGTTATGTAGCTAGCTACATTCTTCTACTATCTCTGGAAAACAATGCTAATTGAGTCAGAGAAGTATTAGCATGTGTTGTATTTTGAAGCTACCCTGGCCTTATGACTCCCAAGTGGTGCAGCTGTCTAAGGCACAGCGTCTCAGTACTAGAGGCATAACTACAGACACCCAGGTTCAAATCCAGACTGCGTTTCTATCAAAGTAAGTGCCTTATTACGTTATAATAGTTTCTGTATGTCATGTTATACTGTTTCTATTGCAGCTTACAGTATGTATGGAGCATCATTTATTTGTGTATATTCCTTATAACCGCAGACACGTGAGGTAACGTTACTCATTTCATAACCATTATGGTGTTACATTCACTCATGCTTATGTAGCTAGCTACATTATTCTATTAGCTCTGTAAAACAATGCTAATTGCGTCAGAGAAGTATTAGCATGTGTTGTATTTTGAAGCTACCCTGGCCTTATGACTCCCAAGTGGCGCAGATGTCTAAGTTACAGCATCTCAGGACAAGAGGCATCACTACAGACACCGTAGTTGAATTCCAGGCTGCGTTTCTGTCAAAGTAATTGCCTTATTACGTTAATAGTTTCTCTATGTGAACTGTACATTCAATTACAAAAAATCCCCTTTTCAGAAATAATCTCACCTGTTAGTTGGCGGTGAACTATGTAGCCATTGAGGGCTGCGTTGATCAGATGGAAAAATATCTTCTTATACCACTTGGTCGTTTTCTGAGTGTATTCCACAAAGTTGTTTATCATGTCCGCCTTATCCACTGCCCCCATTTTGAGGTTATAGTCAAGCATGCAGTCTGGTTTGATGTTTCTCTGTCTGTTTTGTTTCTCTCTCCCGTCAGGTGGTCCACCTTCGCTGTGGCTGACATGGTTGCTGTATGGACAGTGGAGAGGACATGGATGTCTCGTTTGTCATGCCACTTTACGGCCAGCTGTTGAACGTTCTCCTTGAACTCCGCCTACCCTCTCTGAATTTTCCTGCATCCAAATGCCGGCATCCCCTTCCTGTTTGACCTGACTGTGCCACAGGCCCCTGTGCTGTTGGAGAGCAGATGCTGGAAGAGTGTGGGATTGCTGAAACAATTGTCCACATACAAAGTGTGTCCCTTGCTGAGATGAGGAGCCAGCATGGTCATCACCACGGACCCTGACACCCTAAGCCCCTCATACTCATCAATGCATAGGTCCTTGTATGGCACAAAGACTCAGCCAAATGTTAATGTCAGGCTGTTAAGAACATTTATTTTGTATAACGGGTCATTTAGGATGGCAGTAGCATTGTTGTCGAAATGCAGTCGTCGCAGAAAAACTAGGAAGCGGTCTTGGGAAAAGAGGGTGGCAAAGAAGGTAGTTGCAAACATAGCATCTGTGTGCCAGTATTCTCTTAGGGAGTTCTTCTTTACTATCCCCATGAGAAGGACTGTCACCAGGAATATGTTAATTTCGCTAATTGTGGTTGACCCCCCCACTCCTGGCTCTATCTTCTCCGGTAGCTCCAAGGCATAGCGATTGGGACTGGGACTCATCAAAGCAAACAGCAGGGGCAGGAGGGGTGAAATGGCTGGCAGCCTTCCAGCTACCACAGAACTCCTGTACTTCATCCACTGTTGGTCTGCCTCCATCACCACCAGCATCTTCAAATGGAACTGGGACTTTGTCAGTGGACTAGGTGTCCTCAGACTCAGGGATCTCAATGGCTGGGGGGCAGCTCCTCACTGTCACTGTCAGAATTTGATTCCTGACTTTAATACTCAGACTCATTGTCAGAATTTTTTAAAATCTCCAGAATTTCCCCATTTGTGAGTTGTCTCCTTTTGAAACACATTGCTAATGCTACAGCTTAGCTCACTAGCTACATACATAAACAACAACACTGAATGGCTCAGAGTGGGAGTGAGAGGTTACGTCGGGACGCGCAATTTGTATCAATAAATCCCTATCAGGAAATGTTTTGTGTGGTAATTATTGATATATTTACTGTTTTATTCACATGTTTTCAAGTTCCGGTGATAAATCTTGCATTCTGATTCTTGCAAAGACTGTAATTGGCACATATTATGTGTGTAAAATACTTTTTTGAAGGTTGTACCAGCTCTGTGGAGCCATGTTTGTTACCATACAATGCATTCTGGGTTTCACGTAATCATCTGCCGGACCAAAGATGCTATAACAAAATGAGGTGAGTAAGGATTCACAAATTCTTGAGAACTTCAGGAAGTGAATGGTGGGATGTGAACGATGGTAGATGACATACCCCTTCAACATCCATACTATAAACAGACCAAACTCATCTAGTTTTCTCTTATTATCCTTGGTTTCTGTGAGGAAAAAAGCATGGTGGCGTGCTGAAACTAATCGCCAGCTCAAATGCTGATAGTTGCGTTATTCGAAACTGTCCGTTCTAAATAAGCGTTCTAATCGTACGCTTCAGGGACCACTGCAGACCGATCACACTCGTGTGATGGTATGTGTAAAAGGGTTACAAATATCCTCTGCTGTTGTCCTGGTTTCCAGTGGTTTGCAGAAAAGGATGTCTTCCTTAATTGACCCTCTATAAACGTAACGGACATATACCAGGAGCTGTGCCAGGCCCCCCACATCTGTTGACTCATCCAGCTGTAATGCATAGAATTCACTGGCTTGAATGCGAAGCAGTAATTGTTTCAAAACATCTTCTGCCATGTCACTGATGCATTGTGAAACAGTGTTGTTTGATGAACTTATTGTCTGCATAGTTGTTTTGGCCTTTTCGCCCATCATCGTCCCAGCCATATCCCCGGCAGCAGGAATAAATAAGTCCTCCACAATAGTATGGGGCTTCCTGTCCTAGCCACTCGGTAGCTCACCATATAAGACTCTTCTAGCCCTTCTTATTAATGGTATGTTGCTTTTAAACATGTCCTACTACTCGAAAGTTGTCATAATTCTTGCTCAAATAACTTGTGGCTTATTTTTCAAATTGGCATGTTTTGTTTCTAAATGTCTGCACAAGAGTGATGGTTTCATCGAGTTGTGAGATAGTACTTTGCACATATAACACATTGTGGCTGAGGCAAGGCACTACTCCCAATATAAGTGAACCTCAAATCAATGTAGTTCTCATCGTATTTGTGTCTTTTCAATGGTCCAAAGTCCCTGTCTGTTGTTCGGTGCTTTCCCAGGTAAGGGGGCAGTAGCTCTTCGGCTGCATCAGATTCACAACTCTCAGTGTCAATGCTAGCTGGGCAAACAACAAATGTAGAATTACTGATGCTAGCGTTAGATGTGCTCGTGGAAGCAGAACAACTTGTATCGTCGATAGGTGCAGGTGTAGTACTGCTGGTAGTAGCAGTAGTAGTAGCAGTACTACCAGTAGAGCTGGCATGTGTCTCTACGGACGCAGGCCTTAGTTGTTTGTTTTTTTTACCATTTATCAGCAGCTATGTTTGGCTACATACGGACCCTTAGTGGGAATTCCATGAGAGAGTAGCGGTTAATGTGATAGAATGTAAATTTTTGGATTAGGCTACCTGCATTTGACATTGTGTTGTTATTTTAGATGGTTTAATTTTATTTTTGGCAGTGAAACGAGGCTACTCAAACGTATAGCCCCGTTGGAAAATATAACTGAAAATGTGAAGACTTGATCATTTAAAAAATAATCATAAATGTGAATTACATTTTTATTTGGCGTAACTCAGTTTGGGAATACCTGGTGTAAGGGGATATCAAACCAGGTGATGCATTTTGGGAATACTACTACTACTACTAATAATAATAATACTAACACTATTCACACAAACACAATGTGTCTCGCTACAGTCCAGCCATGTGAATGATAGTGTAGTCAGGTGGTCTCTGCCTTGCTATAGTGATATCTAGCAGAGAGCTGCCTTGGCTGTGTAGGCTAAGTAGTAATTGATAGTTTACTGTTGTAACAAAGGCCAAACCACAACCTGATCAGTGTTTTGCTGCCTGTAGCCCCTGGCCCATACTGCTACTCAATCTCAGTGCCTACTAAACACACAGGCATGCACAGAAACCCACCCATACAGCAGTTACTGGACCTCAGTGCCAACTCAGAGTAGACTTGGACTCTCCATCCTCAGAGCTCTTCTCTACTACTCCACCTCAGAGAGAGACATTATCTCTTACTGTTTCGCAGATGCTGGGACAAACTTTGTTCCCTCACACAAAAGGGGAGGTTTGTGACTCATGTTAAGATTGAAGCAATTGAAGCAGAAATATTGATGTTGTTTGGAGAATGGAAAGCGCTGACAATAAAAGGAGAGATATTACTTTTTATAATGGACGTTACAGGTATTGGGTGTTGTTAGGACCACAAGGTAGAATAAGGGCAACTCTTGTAATGTGCAGTGTCTCCCTATTTGGAATGAAATGACCATGCTAATTCAAATTTCTAATGGTTCTCTGGCCATAGAGGTTTCCCCTCAGTCGTGTCATAATGGCTAGCCATTATTGCAACAGCAAAAGCACACATTTCTGAGTCAGAGTAGAGTGGCCATTTATCAATCAATATTTTCAATGGAAATGCACAATCATTCTATGAATCAGTGCGTCATGAAAGGAGACATCCATAAATGTGACAGCACAAAGGATCGGGGGCTTTTAACACTAGTTCCTACTTCACAGCAGGGCCGTAATAATTGTTTGGTTTTCTTTTCTTTTCGGTTGTTGCAGAAATACCTTCTTGAACATGTGTACTTTCATGTGCCTTAATTACAAACTTGTATGTGATCTGTAAATATGAATAAAAGTGTTTACTTATCAGCCTAGTTTAGCCAAGGCGAAAACACTGGGCTATATAGGGAGAACTTCAGGATGCTTCCTAGCTAGCCATTATTGGCTGAAATAATGGAGAGTTGGACATGCTGAGAGATGAGTCCTGAGTGGCTGCATCTAAAAGGCTACACATGAACTAAAAATGTCAAAATGCTCAAAGTACTGTAAGTTAAATGTTTTATCTAGCCTTCTCATTACAAACTCTGTGAGCATTTCAGTTGGTCTTTTCATGGTGTTTGGCCAAGTGGGTAACAAGGTCCCTGGCCCCAGTCGATCCAGAGGGCCATGGTTGTAAATTACTAAAATGGCAGTATGGGCCCACCCCAACATGCACCCTTACATTCCCATTACATTGTGTCTGCCCTCTACATCCAAAATGGCATCCTATTCCCTTTATAGTACACTACTAAGTAGTGCACTATATAGGACATAGTGTGCCATTTCGGAGGCAAGCTAAGCCTCTGAGGCGGCAGGTAGCCTAGAGGCTAAGAGCGTTGGGCCAGTAACCGAAAGGTAGCTCGATCAAATCCCAGAGCCGACTAGGTAACAAATTCTGTCGATGTGCTCTTGAGCAAGGCACTTAATCATAACTGCTCCTATAAAGCAATCTGGATAACAGAGTCTGCTAAATGACAAAAATGTAAAATGTAGGTGGCCTAAAACAATTCACTTTGCTTCTAGTGGCAGAGTGGCTAATCTGGAAAGCAAATGGCAAGCATCCACCTGCTTTGACGTCTGTTTACTGAGTGGAATGTAAAGAAGGTAGTAAACTTGTAGTTCATTTGAAGAGGTATTACCACGAGGAATTGCAGGTGCCTCTTACTGCTATCCTATACAGTTTATCATAGTTTATGTGTAGGAGATCGGTTATCAAATGTATGCATCATGTTGAACTCATGATGCATAAATGATGTTCCTATAGTTTATATAGTTTGTTCAGGCTTACATTCCTGTACCTTTGTGTGCTTGCCACAATCACATTCCAGTCCTCTTAGCAAAGTTATATTAGAGTATCGTAGCAGATTTATTTGAATAATCATTTGGAGAGACTCAGGAAGTATTATATAGGCTAATATTGTAAATATTTTACCAGATGGTACCCTGTCTGGCTTTTGATTTGATATTGTGATTGAGGAGGGAGGAGATGGGTAATGGACAGAGGTTATGGGTTATGACTGTGTTGGTCCTGTATGGTCTTGTGTACTATTTTCAATGAATGTTTTCTGTGAGTCTTTTGGGTGGTACAAATTATATTCCTTCTTTTGAGTGGAAAATTGTAAAGCTGTAATAATGGGCTCAATCCACCCAGATTTTTACATTTATATTTTATGATTTAGCAGACACTCCTATCTAGAGCTACTTACAGTTAGTGCACTTCTCTTAAGATAGCTAGTTGGGACAACTAATGCAGAAACATCAAATACAGGCGGAGAGTAAGACTTTCACAGCTCAACACATTGCATATTCAATGATTACAGGGCCTAGCTGGCTGTGGCGTGTAGCTTAATTAAAAAGTAACCATTCCAGTACACTGGAGTCCTGGCTGACCCAGATACTACAGTCTCAGCACGGCTATTGCCATGGTATAGTGTGTGTGCTTGTCTGTGTCAGAGAGTCTTCAGTCAGTCTGAGGGTGTGTGTGTGTGTATTTGAGTAGAGCGTGTTTGGTGTGCATACTGGGCTTCTGAGATATAAATAATTCAGAATACCTGTGTGTGTGTGTTTTGAGAGAGATAGAGAGAGATCAAGTGTGAGAAAGCTGAATAATTCAGAATACCAGTATGTGTGTGTTTGTTTGCGTGAAAGTGGGAGAGTGGCGCCTTCACTGCAAGATGGAGCCGACAGAGATGGTCGCCTCTCTTCGAGTCCTTAGGAAACTATGCAGTATTTTGTTTTTTTATGTTTTATTCCTTACATTGTTACCGCAGGAAATGTTAAGTCTTATTACATACAGCCGGGAAGAAATATTGGATATAAGAGCGACGTAAATTTACCAACATTACGACAAGGAATACCACTTTCCTGAAGCGGATCCTCTGTTTGGACCACCACCCAGGACAATGGCCCTAATCCCAGAAGGCCTTAATCCCAGAAACCAACCCAAAACAACGGCGCAGCAGAAGGGGCAGACTCTGTGTAAACTGGAAACCATATATCCAGAGGCTAAATTTAATGTAGCTTGGCATTTTAACAAAGCAAATTTGACTACAAGGCTACCTAAATTCTATCAGCATATTGATTGGACTACACACGGGTGTAATACACTCAATCACTGCTACTCTAACTTCTGCGATGTATACAAAGCCCTCCCCCGCCCGTCATTTGGCAAATCCGACCACGATGCCATCTTGCTCCTACTGTCTTATAGGCAGAAACTCAAACAGGATGTATCAGTGATTAGAACCATTCAATGCTGGTCTGACCAATCGGAATCCACGCTTCAAGATTGTTTTGATCACGCGGACTGGGATATGTCCCGGTCAGCCTCAGGTAACAACATTGAACTATACACAGACTCAGTGAGTGAGTTTATATAGAAGTGCATTGGAGTTGTTTTACACACTGTGACTATTAAAACCTACCCTAACCAGAAACAGTGGATCGATGGCGGCATTCGCACAAAACTGAAAGCGCAAACCACCGCATTTATCCCATGGAAAGAGGTCTGGGAATATGGCTGAATATAAACAGTGTAGATTTTCCCTCTGCAAGGCAATCAAACAAGTGAAATACCGGTACAGGGACAAGATGGAGTTGCAATTCAACATATCAGACATGAGACGTATGTAGCAGGGTCTACAATGAATCACGGACTACAAAAAGAAAATCAACCACGTCATGGACACCGACGTCACACTTCCAGACAAACTAAACACATTCTTTGCCCGCTTTAAGGATAATACAGTACCACCGTCGCGGCCCACTAACTAGGACTGCGTCCCCCCTCCTTCTCCATTGCCAATGTGAGTAAAACATTTAAACGTGTTAACCACCGCAAGGCTGCTGGCCCAGACGGCATCCCTAGCTGCGTCCTCAGAGCATGTGCAGACCAGCTGGCTGGTGTGTTTACGGACATATTCAATCGCTCCCTATCCCAGCCTGCTGTCTCCACATGCTTCAAGATGGCCACCATTTTTCCTGTACCGAAGAAGGCAAAGATACCTGAACTAAATGACTACCTTTACTTCTGTCATCATGAAGTGCTTTGAGAGACTAGTCAAGGATCATATCACCTCCACCTTACCTGCCATCCTAGACCCACTTCAGTTTGCATACCGCCCCAACAGGTCCAAAGACGAAGCAATTGCCATCATACTGGACACTGCCCTATCCCATCTGGACAAGAGGAATACCTATTTAAGAATGCTGTTCATTGAACACAGCTCAGCATTCATCACTGCAGTACCCTCCAAGCTCATCATCAAGCTGGAGCCCTGGGTGTCAACCCCGCCCTGTGCAATTGGGTCCTGGACCTTCTGACGGGCCGCCACTAGGTGGTGGAGGTGGGAAACAACATCTCCACTTCGCTGATCCTCAACACTGGGGCCCCACAAGGGTGCGTGCTCAGCCCTCTCCTGTAATCCCTGTTCACCCATGATTGCATGGCCATGCACGCCTCCAAATCAATCATCAAGTTTTCAGACGACACAACAGTAGTGGGCTTGATTACCAACAATGACGAGACAGCCTACAGGGAGGAGGTGAGGGCACTCAGAATGTGGTATCAGGAAAACAACCTCTCATTCAACAAAACAAAGGAGATGATCGTGGACTTCATGAAACAGCACAGGGAGCACCCCACTATCCACATCGAAGGGTCAGCAGTGGCGTACACATCACAGACAAACTGAAATGGTCCACCCACACAGATAGTGTGGTGAAGAAGGTGCAACGACGCCATTTCAACCCCAGGAGGCTGTAGAAATTTTGCTTGTCACCCAAAACCTTGACAAACTTTTACAGAGAGCATCCTGTCAGGCTGTATCACAGCCTGGTACGGAAACTGCACCGCCCTCAACCATAAGGCTCTCCCAAGGGTGGTGCACAACGCATCACCGGGGGCAAACTACCTGCCCTCCATGACACCTATAACACCCGATGCCAGAGGAAGGCCAAAAATATAATTAAGGACAACCTCCCGAGCCACTGCCTGTTCACACCGCTACCATCCAAAAGGCGAAGTCAGTACAGGTGCATCAAAGCTGGGACCGAGAGACTGAAAAACAGCTTCCATCTCAAGGCCTTAAGACTGCTAAACAGCCATCACTAACTCAGAGAGGGTGCTGCCTACATTGAGACCCAATCACTAAATGGATCACTAGTCACTTTAAACAATGCCACTTTAAATAATGCCACTGTAATATTGTTTACATATCTTATATTACTCATATCATATGTATTTAGCGCTCAGCCATTACTCATCCATATACTTACATGTACATATTCTCATTCACCACTTTAGATTTGTGTGTATTAGGTAGTTGTTGGAAAATTGTTAGATTACTTGTTCGATATTACTGCACTGTCAGAACTAGAAGCTCAAGCATTTTGCTACACTCGCAGTAACATCTGCTAACCATGTGTATGTGACCAATAAAATTTGATTTGAAAGAGAGAGAAAGTGTGAGAGAAAGTGTCAGAAAGCTTGAGTGTTGAAATAGCATGCTCTGTGGCCCTGATCCACAATGAGAAACCTCTTACATCACATGAATAATGGGTATGTAAACTAAAGCTACTCATTCAGTCAGTCAGTCAGCCAGCCTCTGCATTTCCTGTGATGAAATACTGTACTGTAATCAAAAGTAAAATGCCATCCATGCTTTTATATGTGAGATGCCGGATTCTATACAGAAGCCTTATGAATACCTACAGTATCTACAGTGAGCCAGAAACACTTGCAGATAGAGAAAACAGAATAAAACATACAAAGTGGAGTGCCATTTTCCTCAAGAACTGCATAATCACTTGGTATTACACCATTGTATTGGCACTCTTATTTGACATACAGTGAGTGAGTGTATGGTCTCAGAGGACGCATGGCCCATGTCATTGGGCTGGTGAGCCCCTGGTTCCATATTTAACACTAGCTGTTCCAGCTCTACTAGAAGGCCAAATGAGGAAGAAGTGTGAAACACCCTAGGGAAGGAAGAGGACTAGCAGGGACCCCAGAGAGCTTTTTAACTCAACCATCTTCCATATCCTTTCTAGGTCACATCCATTATCAAACACACACACACATGCACACACACAGACACAGACATACTGTACACACACATGAATGCACACACTCAACATCGCACACATACTACTCTAAAATAATATTGTCAGATATAATTTTCTCATGCGCTGACTCTCCAAATGTTCCATAAGACATGGAATCTAGTCACACAAGGTCATATTTAAAGTATATCATAGTTTCAATAATTCAACCAGTCAGTGGGTGCTACAAACACAAAGAAAATAAAGCCTTGCAGTGGTGTAAAATCTCTCTCTCTCTTACCACTCGTTTTGGTTTGGCCTGTCCTGGGCCAAAATCACTGGGTTCTCTGCCGTGAATCCCATGTCATCGTGGGGGCTGGAGGATGATTGGTCAGACAGGTGGGCAGGGAGCACAGGTGTCCTATCATCTTCGATGATGACAGTGTCATCCTGGGGCATGTTCACTGTCGGAGACAGCTGGTGTGTGACCAGAGTGTGTGTGACCAGAGTGAAGAAACATTAGTCATGCACTGTTTCCGTTCAGAGAAAGGAACTAATTTTGCACCAATATTGATCAAGAGATTTAGTTCATATCAAGAAATATTATAGGAAGATGCCATGTAAACCAGACATTTTGCACATCCGTGAGACCCTCTCCCTTTTCAGTATTCCAGCTCATGTGAGGAAAGCCATTGTTCTAGACAAAAAACAACATTCCTCTAGGGTGTTATTATCATCCAGTCCCCTTCTTTAGTCCAAGGACAGAGAGAGTCAAGGGACGACACTCACACAGAGGCAACGATAGACAGACGAAAAGGGCCACACTCATCTGTATTCGACCAGGCCAAGCTGCGGCTCTCTCTGCTGCAGGAGGTGAGGCAAGAGGCCATTTATCAGTTATATCTCATAGTCAGGGTCAGCTGTGCAATCTGCAGCCTAGCTAACACTCACAGAACAGGAGAAGAGCCATCACAATTCACCTATTTCGTACTGTGTTACGTTTTACCTTATGAGACTATGGCCCAAAGTTATTAAATATGACTAGGGAATAGGAAGCCATTTCATTCAGACTCAAACCTACTGTATATAGAGAAACATATATAAAGAAGTGAACAAACCTAGAACTACACAAATGCTTACCATTATAATAAAGCATTTGAAAGGTGAAAACAAATTCCTAATTTTGCTGAGAATACATTTGTTTCCATTATCATAGAGTCATTTTGCAAATGTTGCAGGTTAAGAGCAATTGCAGGTAATTACAGGCAGAGGAAAACATTTTTACCCTGCCCCACTCCCAACAATAATCTGAAATATATTTTATCGTACCTCAACAAATGACAAATGGATTTCATGAAAATCAATTACAACTCCCAATGATGGTTTAAATTATTTTCACTGATTCTCACTTGGCTAAAAGTGAGTTCTGAAGAATTTTACAGAATATTGATTTATAATTCCTAACTCACTGATGTGTACATTGGGAATTTCAGTTGCCTCTTTTTTCAAGCCTCTTTAAATCATATCATTCATACTACACTGAAAAGTCAAAGTAGTTTTAACATGTTTAGCTGTTTTGATCAAAACTCATGTGTATTGCCTTGTCTGTTGGTTAGGAGGGCCGCCACCCGCCACAGGAAAGGGATGAGTGTGTGTCAGGGTAGGTGTGTGTGTGTCTTTTCTCAGGGCCTAGTGAAGGTAGGGTGCCCCACCCAGGCTATGACAACCACTGAAGGATGCCAGCCTTCCAGTTTCTGTACCCTACTCTATCAGAATATGCACTGTAAACCCCATGCCACTCCTTACTTCTCTCAAATAAATTGAATTTATTAAGTTTAACAACTCAAGTTTTAATGTCATGTGCACAAGTACAGTGAAGTGCCTTTCTTGCAAGCTCTAAACCCAACAATGCAGTAATCAATATCAATGTAGTACTAAGTAAATAATAAAATAAGAATAACACGAGAAGTAAATCATCTCTATACAAGGTCAGTTCCAATACCCTATTACAATGTGCAGGGATACTAGAGTGATAGATATGGTAGATATGTATAGGGGTAAGGAGTATGCATCAGGATATAATAAACAGAGCAGAGGCAGCATTTATGTTGAGTGTGTGTGTGTGTGTGTGTGTGTGTGTGTGTGTGTGTGTGTGTGTGTGTGTGTGTGTGTGTGTGTGTGTGGGGAGTAGGTATAAATGTGTGTGCATATGATGTGTATGTGAGCAAATTAAATGAGTTTTTGTGCGTGTGTGTGTTGGAGTGTCAGTGTGTGTGAGGTTGTGGAGTCCTGTGAGTGTGCAAAAATAAAAAATAAAATGCAAGGGTCAACTCAGATAGACCGTGCAGCCATTTTGTTAGCTATTTAACAGTCTTATTGCTTGGGAATAGAAGATGTTCAGGAGCCTGTTGGTGTTAGACTTGGTGCACCGGTACCGCTTGCCTTGCGGAAGCAGAGTGAACAGTCTATGGCTTGGGTGGCTGGAGCCTTTAACAATTTTCCGGGCCATCTTTTCACATTTCCTGATATATAGGTCCTAGATGACAGGGAGCTTGGCCCTAGTGATGTACTGGGCTGTCTGCAACACCCTCTGTAGTACCATGTGATCGAGGGTAGTGTTGTTGCCATACCAAGCAGTGATGCAGCCAGTCAAGATGCTCTCAATGGTGCAGCTGTAGAACTTTTTGAGGATTTGAGGGCCGGAGGTACCTGCGCCTTCTACCTCTGGCTTCTACCTCTGGTTTAGATCCTCAGAGCTCCCACCCTCATCAGACAGTGAGGCTGCCTGAGAGACCAGCCCATTCATCATCCACAATGAATACTGCAGCCGGCTCGGGTCCATCGGGCCAGACCGCACTTCGGTTCTCAATGGGTCGTCTAAACCACACGAGGCAAAAGAAAAAAAGGTCCTGGAGTGGCCTAGCCAGTCTCCAGATCTCAACACCATAGAACATCTTTGGAGGGAGTTGAAAGTCTGTGTTACCCAGCAACAGCCCCAAAACATCACTGCTCTAGAGGTGATCTGCATGGAGGAATGGGCCAAAATACCAGCAACAGTGTGTGAAAACCTTGTGAAGACTTACAGAAAACATTTGACCTCTGTCATTGCCAACAAAGGGTATATAACAAAGTATTGAGATAAACTTTTGTTATTGACTTATTTTCCACCATAATTTGCAAATAAATTCATTAAAAATCCTTCAATGTGATTTTCTGGATTTCTTTTCTCATTTTGTCTGTCATAGTTGAAGTGTACCTACGATGGAAATTACAGGCCTCTCTCATATTTTTACGTGGGAGAAGTTGCACAATTGGTGGCTGACTAAATACTTTTTTGCCCCACTGTATGTCACTTTCCGTGGAAGTTGAATAAAGCATCCTCTGGCAACAGGGGCCTCCTTGGAGATGTTAAGCCCGGACCAGACACAGACCAGAAACGTCTTTGCCGCCCTGGATCCAGAGGTTCCGGCGCCTTCTTCCTAATGGGCTTCCAATTCGAGATCATATTCTGAGAAACCTGCGCCTTCGTCCTCTGTTCTGTCTCCGTCTCTGGTGGCTTCTACCTCGGGTTCAGATCCTCAGAGCTCCCACCCTCATCAGACCGTGAGGCTGCCTGAGAGACCAGCCCATTCATCATCCATGATAAATATTACAGCCGGCTCGGGTCCATCGGGCCACACCACCCTTCGGTTTTCGATGGGTCATCTAAACCACTTCAGGCAAAAGAACATCCAGACTTCCAGAAACTCTGTGCTACCCAGGAGCACAAGTACAGGACACTACAAGGCAGCTTCCTACAATTCTACGACAGATGCCTGGACCTGACGCTGTCGTAGTCCATGTGGGGTCAAACGACATCAGGAGGGCTAGCTCGTAACTTCTGAAAATGGATTTTAAAGAACTGATTCTAGCACTGAAACGTTTGACCCACGTTAAACAATTTAAAGGCAATGCTAACAAATACTAATGGAGCGTATGTAAAGTTCTGACCCACTGGGAATGTGATGAAAGAAAGAGAAGCTGAAATAAATAATTCTCTCTACTATAACTTCTACAAAGTTCTAACTTAAGGGGGCTGAATAATTTTGCACGCCCAATTGTTCAGTTTTTGATTTGTTAAAAAAGTTTGAAATATCCAATAAATGTCGTTCCACTTCATGATTGTGTCCCACTTGTTGTTGATTCTTCACAAAAAAATACAGTTTTATATCTTTATGTTTGAAGCCTGAAATGTGGCAAAAGGTCGCAAAGTTCAAGGGGGCCGAATACTTTCGCAAGGCACTGTATTTCTATATTTTCTTGCAATATTGACACAATTTTGATTAATGATTTTTTGCATTGACGGTTTGGAATGGATCACAGACCAACACTCTACCGCCACATTGGATGTGGACCGTGAGGGACCATCGCTGATGACCCAATCTGCACACATCGCATCATCCATAATAATAAAGAGTGTATAAAACTTTTATTTTCTGTTAAATAAAGAAAATACAATTTTCGCAAAGATTTGCCAATGTTTACATCTTTACAGAAAATGTTTTGTGATTGAAGCTCTGCATTTGAAATGCTGCATTTTTTTTAACAGAATGAGTAGAGATGTGCTTTGGAAATAGCCATTTGGATTAAATATGATGATGTTTGCCTTTCCGTGCCTTATATAGCCTACTACTGAGTATGATGCAAACATATCCTCAGATATGTCACCTTCATGTGATGAATCACAATGAGTTTTTATGCCTAAACATGGGAAATAACTTTGGCGGTGGACATTTCACGAGTCAGATTTAGCCAATTTTCGATCAGACATACAAGGATGAAATGTTAAAATGTAAAAACATCTATTAAAATTTTGGAGGTCATTTTGCCTCCCGAGTGGCAAATCAGTCTGAGGCATCACTACAGACCCAGGTTCGATCCCGGGCTGTATCACAACCGGCCGTGATCAGGGGTTCCATAGGGCAGCGCACAATTGGCCCAGAATAGTCTGGGTTAGGGAAAGTTTGGCCGGGGGGGCTATACTTGGCTCATCGTGATCTAGCGATGAGCGCCTGTAGTTGAACAGTGTTTCCTCCGACACAATGGTGTCGGATTAAGCGGGCGGGTGTTAAGAAGCGAGGTTTGGCGGGTCATGTTTCGGAGGATGCATGACTCGACCTTCACCTCCCGAGCCCATTGGGGAGTTGCAGCCAATTTTCATAGGTCCGGATTGGATGCATGTATAAACTGTCCTATTACAAATAATATCTTAGCAATACTTGGTGATTTGAAAAGTCATAGTCAATCAATCAATAATATAAGAATACTTTTAGAAAAAATGTTTATCTTTTATCTTTGGAAAGGTTCAGAACTTTTGTGAAACAGCAGTTGAAAAATATATGGCAAATAGAAATACAATATGGAAGGTGTTAAGAGATAGGACTAATATGAACAAGATAACAAATGTAAAATATACTGTATCTGTAAAATATACACTACTGTTAAAAAGTTTGGTGTCACTTAGAAATATCCTTGTTTTTGAAAGAATTTCATTTTTTTTGTCCACTAAAATAACATCAAATTGATCAGAAATACAGTGTAGACGTTGTTAATTTTGTAAATGGCTATTGCAACTGGAAATGGCTGATTTGTAATGGAATATCTACATAGGCGTACAGAAGCCCATTATCAGCAACCATCACTCCTGTGTTCCAATGGCACATTGTGTTAGCTAAGTTTATCATTTTAAGAGGATAATTGATTGGAAAACCCCTTGGCAATTATGTTAGCACAGCTGAAAAATGTTGTGCTGATTAAAAGATAGTTCAGAAAAATCTAAATAACTTCACAGATCTTCATTGTAAAGGGTTTAAATACTGGTTCAATGAACCGTGAACATGCACCTGATGAACGGTCATTAAGACACTAACAGCTTACAGATGGTAGAAAATTAAAGTCACAGTTATGAAAACTTAGGACACTAAAGAGGCCTTTCTACTGACTCTGAAAAACACCAAAAGAAAGATTGCCCAGGGTCCCTGCTCAGCTGTGTGAACATGCCTTAGGCATGCTGCAAGGAGAAATGAGGACTGCAGATGTGGCCAGGGCAATAAATTGCAATGTCCGTACTGTGAAATGCCTAAGACTGCGCTACAGGGAGACAGGACGGACAGCTGATCGTCCTCGCAGTGGCAGACAACATGTAACAACACCTGCACAGGATCGATGCATCCAAACACCACACCTGTGGGACAGGTACAGGATGGCAACAGAAAATGCCCGAATTACACCAGGAACGCACAATTCCTAAGTCAGTGCTCAGACTGTCCGCAATAGGCTGAGTGAGGCTGGATTGAGGGCTTGTTGTAAAGTCAGGTCCTCACCAGACATCACCGGCAACAATGTCGCCTTTGGGCACAAACCCACCGTTGCTGGACCAGACAGGACTGGCAAAAACTGCTCTTCACTGACAAGTCACGGTTTTGTCTCACAAGGGGGGATGGTCGGATTCTCGTTTATCGTCGAAGGAATGAGCGTTACACCAAGGCCTGTACTCTGAAGCGGGATTGATTTGGAGGTGGAGGGTCCATCATGGTCGGGGATGGTTTGTCACAGCATCCTTGGACTGAGCTTGTTGTCATTGCAGGCTATCTCAACAGTGTGCAATATAGGGAAGACATCCTCCTCCTTTATTTGGTACCCTTCCCGCAGGAATCGGTAAGCTTCTCTGACAGCTGATGACAATGCCACCAGCAATGCTGCTCATTCTGTGTGTGATTTCCTGCAAGTCTTGAATGTCAGTGTTCTGCCATGGCCAGTGAAGAGCCCGGATCTCAATCCCATTAAGCACATCTGGGACCTGTTGGATTGGAGGGTGAGGGCTAGGGCCATTCCCCCCAGAAATGTCCGGAAACTTGCAGGTTCCTTGGTGGAAGAGTGGGGTAACATCTCACAGCAAGAACTGGCAAATCTGGTGCAGTCCATTCGGAGGAAATGCACTGCAGTACTTAACGCAGCTGGTGGCCACACCAGACTGTTACTTTTGATTTTGACCCCCCTTTGTTTAGGGACACATTATTCAGTTTCTGTTAGTCACATGTCTGTGGAACTTGTTCAGTTTATTTCTCAGTTTTTGAATCTTGTTATGTCGCTAGGGCGACCGTTAGAGATATTTGGAACTCACACATGAAAGGGTTAAAGCATATACTCATGTGACTGTGTGTGACATCACAAAGAAAACCCATTGAAGACCCTCTATCAATGTGATGAGGTGAGTAAATCTCTCAGAAATATTTGATGATTTCACCTTTTCAGCCACTAGTAACCTTTGTAACAAAAACGTATGTCCTTCAGTACAACACAGAAAACATACTTTTAATGTTATTATTTTATAAAAAGCAATATTAAATAAGAAAAGTAAGGATAATATTTATAGGTAAAGGTCATTACTTTATATTGGTGTACAAGGAACTGCCTGTTAAAATGTTTATGTATGAAATCCATGCTTCAGGATCACGCTTTTGCTTTTGTCCTTCAGCACAACAACGTTTCATGTTATAGCACAATGTCACCCGTTATGCTGAATGACAGTAGCTTTTTTATCACGGTTTTACTAGTTTTTAATATTTAATCATGCAATTCCTATGAATACTGAATATTATAATTTTATACTATTTTATGGCATTGATGATATTTCAAGGCACAATATCTTTATACTGTAGATGCCGTTGTCAAATAAGGAGAGGGCTGCACGGCACAGACAAAAGATTAACGCAGATCCATTTGATAGGGACGAAAGACTATCCAGAAGAAAAGATAAAGGTATTGTTTTCAGCAACAGTATTGGATATATTAGGATATAAAGCTGGGTGGATTACACTTAACTTTAAGTTGCATTATTACAATTAAGTTAATGTTTTATTGCACTGCAGTTAAGGTATAACTGATGGATTATATTAGTTAATATAATATTACACACACACACACACAATTATTATTAACATTAGCATTAGCAATGAAAAAGTAACAAAACATATTTGAGAGAGAAAGGGAGAGGGAGTTGATTTAACATTTATACTTTGATTAAGTGTTATCATTGTACTGTTAATAGACAACTAACAACATTTAATGGATGTGAATCCTATTGCATGCCAGTGTCATAACTATTACATTTTCGGAGAAGAAAGAAGGATGTCAATCCTGATCATCCACCAATCCATACAATGACACAATCTGATGCTGAAAAAAATAAGGAAACGTTGAGATTAAATCAGAGGAGACGCAGTGAAAAAATCAAACAAATTAATGTGGTGATGAACTTAACTGCAGTATCCACTGAAGGAAACTCTTTTGAGCAGCCCCTTGTACAACTTGTACGAGTACAACATGAACCTGCACCTCCAGAGCTGGAGCCACCATCTGGGTTCTTGACTCCAGAACACAGCAATCCCTTAATGCTCCAACAGAGGTGGACTTTCAGAAACAAAATGCAGAAGCAGAAACAGAAGATAGCCTGTCCACGATGATAAAACCACTAGTGGACTTAAAAGGAAAGTTCATAATAGTCAATTATGATTACCAGCCATTTGTCAGCCAAGTTCTGAAGGTTGTGAGAGAGGAGATGGAAATCAGCATGCAACAAGCAGATGAAATACATAATTAATTTGTGTGGCCCCAAGCTAAGAGCCGTTTAATACAAAACAACCAAATTCAAAACTCTGCAAATCTGACTGGGAAAAGTTTACAGAGCTGTATTAGTAAAAATTCCAAGTTACACACCAGTTACAGTGCCTTGCAAAAGTATTCACCCCTTTTGGTGTTTTTCCTATTTTGTTGATTTACAACTTGTAATTTAAATGGATTTTTAATTGGATTTCATGTAATGGAAGTACACCAAATAGTTCAAATTGCTGAAGTGAAATGAAAAACATTTATTGGCTTGATTCACAAAAAAAAAAAAAAAAAAAAAAAACGGAAAAGTGGTGCGTCCATATGTATTCACCACCTTTGCTATGAAGCCCCTAAATAAGATCTGGTACAAACAATTACCTTCAGAAGCCACATAATTAATTAAATAAAGTCCACCTGTGCGCAATCTAATGTCACATGATCTGTCACAGGATCTCTGTATATTTACACCTGTTCTGAAAGGCCCCAGAGCCTGGAACACCAATAAGCAAGGGGCACCACCAAGCAAGCGGAACCATGAAAACCAAGGAGCTCTCCAAACAGGTCAGGAACAAAGTTGTGGAGAAGTACAGATCAGGTTTGGGTTATAAAAACATATCCAAAACTTTGAACATCCCATGGAGCACCATTAAATCCATTATTAAAAAATGGAAAGAATATGGCACCACAACAAACCTGCCAAGAGAGTGCCACCCATCAAAACTCACGGACCAGGTAAGGAGGGCATTAATCAGAGAGACAACAAAGACACCAAAGATAACCCCGAAAGAGCTGCAAAGCACCACATCAGAGATTGGAGTATCTGTCCAGAGGACCACTTTAAGCCGTGCACTCCACAGAGCTGGGCTTTACGGAAGAGTGGCCAGAAAAAAAGCCATTGCTTAAAGAAAAAAAATAAGTAAACGTGTTTTCTGTTCGCCAAAAGGCACGTGGGAGACTCCCCAAACATATGAAAGAAGGTACTCTGGTCAGATGAGACTAAAATTTAGTTTTTTTTGCCATCAAGGAAAATGTCTGGCACAAACCCAACACCTACCTCCCCATCACCCTGAGAACACCATCCCCACAGTGAAGCATGGTGGTGGCAGCATCATGCTGTGGCGATGTTTTTCATCGGCAGGGACTGGGAAACTGGTCAGAATTGAAGGAATGATGAATGGTGCTAAATACAGGGAAATTCTTGAGGGAAACCTGTTTCAGTCTTCCAAAGATTTGAGACTGGTACGGAGGTTCATCTTCCAGCAGGACAGTGACCCTAAGCATACTGCTAAAGCAACACTTGTTTTAAGCAGAACTACAGTTTTTTGTACAATGTTTAATTAATGCTTTGTTTGAAAAGTTCAATAATGATTTAATCCTACATGATTAAATTTAACTGATTCTACTTGTCAGTTAAACTGTGTTGCATAGTAAAACCCATGTTCTTTATGTGTGTGGCGTATGGGTCATTTCTCTCTCTCTCTAGTATGGAAGCGTTTACCTAGCCTGCACATTTTACACATCTTATCCTGTTTTTTACACTGTTTTGTAACTTAAAAATAGCTAAAAGAAAAAAACTATGCTGCTACTAATAATAGTGAATAGGATCATTATTTATGAATCACATTTAATCAATAGATGTTGGCCGTAGTGTATCAGGGTAAAAAAAAATATTGTCATACAGTAAAACACCAGTATTTTATAATAAAATACAATCATTTTGTTTTGTTGACACAGAGAGACAAAACAAATCTCAAAGGATGAAGTGAAAGATATTTTCATAGATTTTTGCAAATTTTTCAGTGTAATGCAGGAAGTTTTTGTAAAAAACTCAACAGATTTTGAGTTGTACGTGGTATTCAAAATAAAATAATGTCATATTTTCTGGGTAGTTTTATTTCTGCCAGTCAAAGCATGGATATATAACCTTGTGATTATGAAAAAATGGGCAATAAAAAATAAAATAATACTTGGTTGTCACTCCCTGGTCTTAGTATTTTGTGTTTTCTTTTTCTTTTGGTCACGCCAGGGTGTGACATGGGTTATTTATGTGATGTGTTTTGTCTCTGGGTTTTTTGTAGGTTATGGGATTATGGTTAGTGGGGTTGTCTAGAAAAGTCTATGGTTATCTGGAGTGGCTCTCAATCAGAGGCAGGTGTTTATCGTTGTCTCTGATTGGGAACCATATTTAGGCAGCCATATTCTTTGAGTGTTTTGTGGGTGATTGTTCCTGTCTCTGTGTTAGTTTGCACCAGAATAGGCTGTTTAGGTTTTCACAGTTCGTTTATTGTTTTGTTTTGTTCGTGTTTATCTTTTATTAAACATGTATCGAAATAACCACGCTGCATTTTGGTCCGCCTCTCCTTCGACAGAAGAAAACCTTAACAGAATCACCCACCACAACAGGACCAAGCGGCGTGGTGACAGGCAGCGGCAGCAGGAGCAGCAAAGTATGGAATATACGACTTGGGAGGAGATAGACAGTGATAGACAGTGAATGCCGGAGCCCGCCTGGGATTCGCTGGAGCAGTGCGAGGAAGATTATAGGAGAATGGAGTTGGAGAGACGAGCACGGTGGCGTGGATGGAAGCCCGAGAGTCAGCCCCAAAAATGTCTTGGGGGGGAGCACAGGGAGAGTGTGGCAGAGTCAGGAGTCAGACCTGCGCCAACTCCCCCTGTTTATTGTAAGGAGCCAAGGAGGAGACCAGAGCCGGTGTTGGAGGTGAGCGAAGCAGAGACTGTGAAGGAGTTAATAGGGAAATTGGAGGAGAGAGTTATGAGGGAGTTGCTGTGTTGATGCATGAGGCACGGAATTCGCCCGACGGAGCGTGTTAGGGATTTGATGGCACCTGGGTCAGCTCTCCATACTCGTCCTGAGGTGCGTGCTAGTCCGCTGGTGAAGATGGTGCCAGCCTCACACACCAGGCCTCCTGTGCACCTCCCTAGCCTTGCACGTCCTGTGCCAGCTCAGCGCTAACGTGCGCCTAGCAGTGCTAACCGTGGCGGCCGTGGTACTGGTCAGGCACCGTGTTATGCTGTGGAATGTCCCCAGTACGCATGCTTAGCCCGGTACGCTACATTTCAGCTCCTTACATCTGCCGGGCTAGGGTGAAGATCCAGCCAGGGCGGTTGGTGCCAGCCCTGCTCTCAAGATCTCCGGTACGCATTCACGGTCCGGTCCATCCAGTGCCACCTCCACACACCAGCCCTCCGGTGGCAGCTCCCCGTACCAGGCTTCCTGTGCGTGACCTTGGCCCAGTACCACCAGTGCCAGCACCACGCATCAGGCCTACAGTGCGCCTCGCCTGTCCAGCGATCCCAGAGCCTTCCTCCTCTCCAGCGCTGCCGGAGTCTCCCGCCTGTTCAGCGCTGCCGGAGTCTCCCGCCTGTTCAGCGCTGCTGGAGTCTCCCGCCTGTTCAGCGCTGCTGGAGTCTCCCGCCTGTTCAGCGCTGCTGGAGTCTCCCGCCTGTTCAGCGCTGCTGGAGTCTCCCGCCTGTTCAGCGCTGCTGGAGTCTCGCGCCTGTTCAGCGCTGCCGGAGTCTCTCGCCTGTTCAGCGCTGCCGGAGTCTCTCGCCTGTCCAGCGCTGCCAGAGCTGCCAGTCTGCAAGGAGCTGCCAGTCTGCAAGGAGCTGCCAGTCTGCAAGGAGCTGCCAGTCTGCAAGGAGCTGCCAGTCTGCAAGGAGCTGCCAGTCTGCAAGGAGCTGCCAGAGCCGCCAGTCTGCATGGAGCTGCCAGAGCCGCCAGTCTGCATGGAGCAGCCAGAGCCGCCAGTCTGCATGGAGCAGCCAGAGCCGCCAGTCTGCATGGAGCAGCCAGAGCAGCCAGTCTGCATGGAGCAGCCAGAGCCGCCAGTCAGCATGGAGCAGCCAAAGCCGCCAGTTAGCCAGGATCCGCCAGATCCGCCAGTGTGCCAGGATCCGCCAGAGCCGCCATTCAGCCAGGATCCACCATTCAGCCAGGATCCGCCAGTCAGCCAGGATCTACCAGATCCGCTAGTCAGCCAGGATCTGCCAGAGCCGCCAGGATCTGCCAGAGCCACCAGTCAGCCAGGATCTGCCAGAGTCATCAACCTGCCTGAGCTTCCTCTCAGTCCTGAGCTACCCCTCAGTCTTGAGCTACCCCTCAGTCTTGAGCTACCCCTCAGTCTTGAGCTACCCCTCAGTCTTGAGCTACCTCAGTCCCGAGCTGCCCCTCAGTCCAGTGGGGCCCTTGGTTAGGGTTACTAGGCCAAGGTCGGCGGCGAGGGTCGCCAATTTAAGGACGCAATGTAAGCGGACTAAGACTTTGTTGGAGTGGGGTCCACGTCCTGCGCCGGAGCCGCCACCGTGGAGAGACGCCCACCCGGACCCTCCCCTATGGGTTTAGGTGTGCGGCCGGGAGTCCGCACCTTGGGGGATGGGTTCTGTCACGCCCTGGTCTTAGTATTTTGTGTTTTCTTTATTATTTGGCTTTATTCTTGAATATAACTAATATAAGGACATACAGTACGTGACACTCCAATCAACATAAAAAAAACATTTAGCCATTGTGTATTCTTAACACCCCTTGTCCTAAGGATACAAAATGACCCGAATTCACTAAACCCCTAAAATAAAGCAGCTTAAAATGGAATTTTAAACCCCAAATCTATTTTGCATGAAGAAACAACCTGTCATTCATCACAAACTTTGTGAATATCTGGGGTTTCCCGCTTCACAATGCAGAAAGACTGCATTTAATCTGTGGATGCCACTCGTTTTTATTACGACACATCATTGTAGAGGTTTATTTTTATTATTGCTAAAGGTACTGAATAGGTGTAAACATACATGTTTAGCAATAGATAGCACTTGTATAGCCTAAAAAAATAGCAGAAATTTGCACAAAGTTGTTTTGAACGTATTATATTGAAGGGAAACATTAACAGTCTTGAACAATTTTGGCAACAGAGTGATATATTCTTATATACTATACAATGAGGATTTCAACTACAAAATATTAGTATTCTCCCATTTTTTTAACCATTGCCCCCACCCACAAGGTGTATAAACAACAACAATAAATACAAATAAAATAAGATAATAGATACAAAACAAAAGATGTGAAGAACATGAATCAATCAATCATGTAGGACAGTATGCAAGTGTGTGTGCATGGACTTTACAGATGTATTTCTCACATGTTCAGCATATAGTATTTGATTTACAGTCCTTCTTTGGGGGGCAGAATTGGCATCTCCTCCTCTTGCCTGCCCCAACTGCAGCCTCGGGTGGAACAGAAAAAGATTCCACAAGCGCTGCAGAAGCTTCTGTGTGGGGGAGGCGCTCCCTTCTTTGAATGTGTGGGGTTACGTGTGGGGTTACAAGTGCCTTTACTAGCTGCTCCAGGAACACTCTCCTCTTGTTCCACTTATCAGGCATCTAGGTAGGGTTGATCTTGTTTCATATCACGAAGGCATTGTATGAGGGCACATCAATAATGTTATGGAAGATGACCAGGGGCCAGTGGGCAGTCATCCTCCTGCAGCTGTAAGTTCCAATCACCTTGTCCAGGTTTCCCATGCCTCCTTTGTTGTGGTTGTAGTCCAGGATGATGGCTGTCCTCACGATCACTGATCTCAGCCATTTTGTGCAGTCTGCTCAGGAGGACCACATTCTTGTTCCTCTTTGGGTGGTAAGAAACTAGAGTGGTGGTGGGGGTGAAGGCAAACTTTGATGAGAAGGCCTCTCTCTCCCTTGTTACGAGGAGTGCAGGGGGGAGCTCAGGCTTATTCTTTCTAACTGTGCCAACCATGGTGATCTTCCTCTTCAGGAGCTGATGTCTGAGTTCAATCAGTATCACACTTAATCTCAATTTCTCATGTGTGTCGTTGTTGGTTTTTGTGGTGTGTAAATTATTTGATAATTGCCGGGTCAGAAATGACTCTAAAACAATCTTTCTACCCAGCTTTCATGATAATATGAACAAAGGCGATGTTTCACTTTTTCTAATGTTGGGGTCACTCTAGGAAAAGTCATAACATTTCATGTTAAAAAAATATAATTTAGAGGGTTTTCTCTGTTGTTAAACAGTGGCGGGTCATTTTAAGACAACACAATGGTTAAGGAATTATAATTGCTATTTCATTTTTTTGCTACTTTGAAAACCTGTCTTTGACATGTTGAGTATACCAAACATTAGGAACACATTCCTAATATTGAGTTGCACCCCCCCAAAAAAACATCTATGGATCTGTTGGTTACAGATACCTTTAAAAAAAAGGTAGTGTCATGGAACAGAAAACCAGTCAGTATCTGGTGTGACCACCATTTGCCTCATGCAGCGCAACACTTCTCCTTCACATACAGTTGATCAGGCTGTTGATTGTGGACTGTGGAATGTTGTCCCACTCCTCTTCAGGGGCTGTTTAATGTTTCTGGATATTCGCGGGAACACACTGTCTTACACGTCGATCCAGACCACCCCAAACATGTTCATTGGGTGACAAGTCTGGTGATTATGCAGGCCATGGAAGAACTGGGACATTTTCAGCTTCCAGGAATTGTGTACAAATCCTTGTGACTAGGGGCCATGCATTATCATGCTGAAACATGAGGTGATAGTGGCGGATGAATGTCACAATTGGCCTCAGGATCTCGTCACGGTATCTCTGTGCATTCAAATTGCCATCGATAAAATGCAATTGTGTTCATTGTCCGTATATTATGCCTGCCCATACCATAACCCCACCACCACCATGGGGCACTCTGTTCACAACGTTGACATCAGTAAACCGCTCACCCACATGACGTCATACATGCTGCCTGCCATTTGCCTGGTACAGTTGAAACCGGGATACTTCCGTGAAGAGAGCACACTTCCCCAGAGTGCCAGTGGCCATCGAAGGTAACCATTTGCCCACTGGTTACGAGCCAAAATGCAGTCAGGTCAAGACCCTGCTGAGGACGATGATCATGCAGATGAACTTCCCTGAGACGGTTTCTTACAGATTGTGCAGAAATTCTTCAGTTGTGCAAACCCACAGTTTATCAGCTGTGTGGGTGGCTGGTCTCAGAAAATCGCACAGGTGAAGAACCCGGATGTGGAGGTCCTGCGCTGGGGTGGTAACACGTGGTCTGCGGTTTGCCAAACTCTCTAAAATGATGTTGGAGGCAGCTTACAGTAGAGAAGTTAACATTAAATTATCTGGTAACAATTCTGGTGGACATTCCTCAATTGGAATTGAGTTGTGTGACACATTTTACAGTGGCCTTTTAATGTCCCCAGCAAAAGGTGCAACTGTGTAATGATCATGCTGTTTAATCATATTCTTGATATGCTACACCTGTCAGGTGGATGGATTTTCTTGGCAAAGTAGAAATGCTCACTAACAGGGATGTAGAACAAATTTGTGAACAAAATCTGAGAGAAATATGCTTTTTGTGTATATGGAACATTTCTGGGATCTTTTCTTTCAGCTCATGAAACATGGGACCAACACTTTTAATGTTGCATTTATATTTTTCAGTATATTTAGCAGTCTTATGGCTATTTCGCAGTCTTATAGCTTGGGGGAAGAAGCTGTCTCAAAGCCTGTTGGTCAGAGAGAGCCGATGCTCCGGTACCATTTGCCTGACGACAGCAGACTGTAGCTGGAGTCTTTGGCAATTTTTCTGACCTTCCTCTGACACTGTCTGATATAGATGGCCCCTGGACGGCAGGGTGCTCAGCCCCAGTGGACTATTTTAAGTCCTTAGTGATGTGGACGCCATGGAACTTGAACCTCTTGACACTCTCCAATACAGCCGTGTCGATGTGGATAGGGGAGTGTTCTCCCCACTTTTTCCTGTAGTCTACCATTAGCTCCTTGGTCTAACTGATGTTGAGGGAGAGGTTGTTGTCATGGCACTACACTGCCAAGTCTATGACGTCCTCCCTCATCGCCAACGGTGATTAGGCCTACCAACGTTGTGTCGTCAGCAAACTTGTTGTAGGTGTTGGAGTCATGCTTGGCCAAGCACTAGTGAGTGAACAGGGAGTACAGGAGGTGACTAAGCACACACCCATGAGGGGTCAATGTTGAGGGTCAGCATGCTGAAGGTCCTCATTAACATCGACGGGACTGAAGTGGAGCAGGTCAAGAGTTTCAAATTCCTTGGTGTCCACGTCACCAACAAACTATAATTTTCCAAACACACCAAGGCAGTTGTGAAGAGGGCACAACAGTCCCACAGGAGACTGAAAAGTTTTGACATGGGTCCCTAGATCCTCAAAAAGTTCTACAGTTGCACCATCGAGAGCATCCTGACCGGTTGCATCACCGCCTGGTATGGCAACTACTCGGCATCTGACCATAAGTTTCTACGGGGGGTAGTGCGTACGGCCCACTACATTGGGGCCAAGCTTCCTGACATCCAGGACCTATATACTAGGTAGTATCAGAGGAAGGCCCAAATAAAATTCAAAGATTCCAGTCACCCAAGTCATAGACTGTTCTCTCTGCTAACGCATGGCAATTGGTAGCAGAGCCCAAGGTCCAGTACCAAAAGGCTCCTTAACGGCTTCTACCCCCTACCCATAAGACGGCTTTCTACCCCCTCTATATAGCCTTGTTATTGTTATGTACATTTTTTGTGTTACTTTTTCATAGATGTTTTCTTTTTTTCTTTAGTTTATTTCGTAAATATTTAGTAAATGTAGTAAATGTATAACTCTATTTCTTGAACTGCATTGTTTGTTAAGTAAGTAAGCAATTCACGGTAAGTTCTATACCTGTTGTGTGTAACAAATAACATTTGATTTGGATCTGTTGGGGCAGTATATGAATTGGATTGGGTGTCTAGGTGTCTGGGATGATGGTGTTGATGTGTGTCATGGAGGAGTTTGTTACCAGCGCCTTGTATCATCCCGTCAAAGCTCCACTCTTATTAACAAGAACAGACACATGGAAAGAGATCGAAAGACCTTTATTTAATAACCGTATCTTACGTTTCCACACGTGCGCACACATGCATCATACACAAACACACACACGCACATGCACAGACACACCACACACAGGAACAAGCGGGCACACACACAGAGACGCACAGCTATACTCAGAGACACACACACAGGACTAAACACACACACAGGCCTACATACACACACACACGTGCACGGTAACACGCAGAAACATACACACACTCATACATTCACACACACCCTCTGTTGTTACTTTTTATCAATACTATCAACCAATAAAGCAAAACAACCATGTTATAATGTATTACTATATACGCTACATGGTTTTCACGACGGGAGAGCTCGGCTAAAAAAGAACACGGTTTGAATTGGATGCACGGCCATGCTTCCCACCTTCTCCACATGAAACAATTCCACCCAGCACCTCTTGACACGAGTAATGAGTTCTCCATATGAGGAGTATTTAGTGGCATTCTGCTTCCTCTCGCTAAACACCTGCCGAGTGGTGGACAGGATGCCAGGACGACTCAAACCCACCGAATGGCCCTTGAAGAGGTTAGAATAATTAACAGGGAAATGCACTTAACTGCCAGTCTGTGATGTCTTGTCTTGCTCATTTATAATAAAGCAATTGTACACAAGAGGGCTTTTTTTGCATGGCTGTGCTGCATTCCTGCGAGTACCGTTTGATTTGCAGGTCGTTATAGCAAACAAATATGATTGCTATGCAGGCTCTTCCCCCCTCGTTAGCTAGCCAGCAACACAGCTAACACTCAATCACTTCAAACTTAAGCTGGCGAGACAAGAAACTAACTGCATTTCTTTGCATATATCTATGAAAATTATGCTGATGCATTATTTCGCCAGTATCAGAAAAGCGGTCTGTCTCGTCCTGACAAACACGTTTGTTCTATATGGCTAATGGACGGTGGAGCTCGCATTTCAAAAATGAAATGTACAAACCATGTTTTTGCTAACCAAATGTGACCCATTTCAGTAAACTAGGTGTATGTTGCGGGTAACTAGTTCACAGTGTTCTTTTGTTTTAATCATATTGTGTTTTTTGGCAGAAATGCCTTCTCGAACATGTGAACTTTCATGTGCCTAAAAAACATACTTGTATGCCATCTATAAATACGAATTCATCCAATGTTGTCAAGTTTGCATAGGGCGCAACGCATACACATTTGTGACTCGTTTCAGGAAACTAGGTGTATGTCGCACATCACTATTTCCCAGGAGAGCCATTAGAAAGTAAACATTTATATTTTATCAAAATGCGTTTTTGGGCAGAAAATCCTTCTGGAACATGTGAACTTTCATGTGCCTTAATAACCAATTAATATACCATCTGTAAATGCAAATAAAATTGTTAAATTACGAGCCTAGTTGTTTTAGCCAAAGAAACAGCAGGCAACCTTCCTGCTAGCTATGAGTGGGCTGGACATGCAGAGAGCTGAGTTTGGATTGGTCTGCCAAATAACACACTTCTGTCTATTGGAGCTGGTCAGTGTGTCTAGTTAATCCCGTCTAATGTGGTTTTTTTATGTATCGTACATTAAAACTTTAAGTGTTGCTCTCCACTTTCTGTTTGATAGCTAAGGAGAATGAAAAAACCCCTGTCTCCAGATTACATCTTCAAACTAAGGGTAATCATGGCATCCGACAACCACGAATGATGTATATGGGTAAGATAGTCTTTCAGATATTACACATTTCTAATTTTGACAGAAGAGCCATTTGCTTGGCTGGCTATAGCTTAATGTTAGCTAGCTAACATTGAACCTGGTTGGTTAGCAGATTCATGCAGGGTAGTAATGTCAGGAGTTGTGGTTATAGTTAATTGTTTACCTAGCTAGCTAGCTAACATTAGCTGGCTGTCTCGCTAGCTAATGTTAGGTGTATGACCTTATTATTCGTATCTGATAGCCATTTGCTGAGCTAGCTATAGCCTAATGTTAGCTAGCTAACATTGAACCTGGTTGGTTAGCAGATTCATGCAGGGTAGTAATGTCAGATGTTGTGGTTATAGTTGATTGCTTACCTAGCTAGCTAGTTAACTTTAGCTGGCTGGCTCGCTATCTAATGTTAGGTGTATGACATTATTATTCGTATCTGATAGCCATTTGCTGAGCTAGCTATAGCCTAATGTTAGCTAGCTAACATTGAACCTGGTTGGTTAGCTACCTGCAGTGTCATTCAGGGTAGTAACATCATGAGTTGTTATTATGCTTCATTGTTTACCTAGCTAGCTATAGTTAGCTGGTTGGCTCGCTAGCTAACGTTACGTGTATGGCCTTATTGTTCGTATCTCAGAGACATTTGCTTAGCTAGCTATAGACTAATGTTAGCTAGCTAACATTGAACCTGGTTGGTTAGCTACCTGCAGTTTCATGCAGGGAAGTAACGTCATGAGTTGAGATTATGCTTCATTATTTACCTAGCTAGCTAGCTACATGTCTAAACAAAATACTCCACTATGCAAGTAAACATTTTGGGTGCATTAGTAATTTCAGTCTGGCCATCTACTTTGATTTCAGAGCACTCTCATCTGAGTGTGCCAGAGAGCGCAGAATATCTGATGAATTTACGAGCGCTCATTACTCGTTGAATATGGCCGATGTCAGTAAACGTCAACAAAAAAATGTAATTAAATTGTTGCCTGCAGTGCAGTTACTGTCACCAATGCTCTGGATAACATGAAAACAGCCTAACCAGCTCTGCTAGGGTGAGTAATGTTCATTGAGCTGTTCTCTCTCACTTAGATGTCTGGAAGTAGCTGGCAAATTAGCTTGGGTGCTTGACTGCTGTTAATACATTCAGATCAAACCTTAAAGAGATGGGTGGTGCTTAAGCTTAAGTGGGTGTGAACAATGCTGAATGGGTGTCAACAAATAAGGGCTCTCCAATAGTAGTAGCAAAATATTCATTTTCTCAAAAGGGAGTTTACAACTTAGCAACTTTCAAAGCAAAATTACTTTCCCATTGTTCCTCAACTGTAGTGTATAAAATACCTTTTTGTAGCTCCAAGTCCCTACTTATATCCAATGTAAAAACACAATTTCAAATTTTGCTACATAAGACCGATTTGAGCCACAAATGTTAGAATAGAAGCAAGGGTGTCACGCCCTGGTCTTAGTATTTTGTGTTTTCTTTATTATTTTGATCAGGCCAGGGTGTGACATGGGTTATTTATGTGGTGTGTTTTGTCTTGTTTTTTTTTGTAGGTATTGGGATTGTGGTATAGTGGGGTTTTCTAGGAAAGTCTATGGTTGCCCGAAGTGGTTCTTAATCAGAGGCAGGTGTTTATCATTGTCTTTGATTGGGAACCATATTTAGGCAGCCATATTCTTTGAGTGTTTCGTGGGTGATTGTTCCTGTCTCTGTGTTTGTGTTGCACCAGTATAGGCTGTTAGGTTTTCGTGTTACGTTTCTTGTTTTTGTATTGTTTGTTTTTTCATCTTTATTAAAGATGTATAAAAATACCACGCTGCATTTTGGTCCGACTCTCCTTCGACAGAAGAAAACCCTAACAAAGGGTAAATAACGTATTTCGTTCGATTAGCGTTATTTCTTTCTTTTGCCCGGGTATCAAGAAAAGCGTAGTGATATTTCAGTAAACAAGTGTTTTGGCATCATACCCGTGCTAAACACTTTTTTTTTTGTTTGGCTTAGAACGCGTCTCAACCAATCACAATACTTGTTTTGACCAACCCATTCTAGAATGAGCAATAACAACTGGTACTGAGTGATGAACCAACATTTCATTTTTTGGAGGGGGATTATTAAACATCTAATTTACCAACGTCTGTTCAATTACTTGAATTCCATTTAGTTATGTTTTCTGAGCTCAATTTGACGTTTCTGTAGAGAGAATTCAGATGATTCACAAGATAAATTAAGTCAAGAGCTATGTTGGATGCTGGGCTGAAGGGAGTTGTAGTTTTCATTAGGCAAATATTGAGCCTAGTTCAGTGCTGAAACTTGGTAATTAACAATGATGATCAATTCTGCCAGTTTTTGCCGTCTCGGATAGAGACGGGTAGCCTAAACACAGACCACATTAATTGAATGTTCCCTGTTTTTGGATTTGGAATTTCCATTAAAAAATCTAAAATAATTTTTATGCAGTTTATTTTTGGATGCAATGTAGAGACATTCACAGAAGCATAACACAATTCTCATCCAGAAATTCTCATTCAGAAAATTTAGGCTACATTAGTCCTAGCGCTAACTTAGTAAAAAGTGAGCTACAGTCAATCCACCTTTCAAAGTTGTGTCATACTGCATCACACCTTGCGGGCTGCTGCAGAATTCTATGGCACGTTATTTAATTGTCAGCCATTTTTTACATTAATGCAAGTTAGTGCTATTTTGACCACGAGAGGGCATCTTTGATAGCATTTTGATAGTCATTTTGATAGTCTTCAAAATTGGCATTACTAGAGAATTTGATAACTTTTTTGTAAGAACATAGTACATGGGATTGATTTTAAAGAATTTGTCTTAATACATTTGATTAATATTATGGTGTTTCTATTCAGAGAGAAAAAAAAATGAAACCTTCAGGTTTCTATTGGGATGGAATGGAAAATACGGCGCTGTACAACTGTGCCCACTCGTGGTATCTCATCGGTTATACATCCTTGGAATAGCAGGACAGCATAACGGTCCGGGCGGGCCTGGCTGTGCCTGATGAGCAGTTGGTCAAGTTCTGTTGTCAGAAGAGGAATGCTAATGTCAGGGTGAAATGACGGTCTGACGAACCCGCCACGTATGTTGACTACCTGTTGGAGGTGGTTCCATAGCTCACAGTTGTGCCTGGCATGGATCGTGACTCCATCTCGTTCCTCACCCCTTTTCAACACGTCATTCTCCACCTGAATCTCTGCCAATGCCGCCTGACTCTCCAAAAATGCCGTCTGACTCTCCAAAAATGAAGAGTGACTCTTCCCCATTACTGCCAGGCTCAGGACCAATGCATCAGCAGTCGCCCTTATCTCTTCCCTCTGAGAATGTTTCTCTTTCTGATGGTCTGCCTTCAATGATTCGATCTTGGTCTTCACATTTGGAATCTCATCCATGAGCACCTTCATCAGATGAGCAGAATGGTACCACCCTGAGCCCCCATTAATTACAATGGCCTATGATAGAAATGGTAGATCCACTAAAAATTAAAAGTGACTCCAACACACAAATGATGTGTACACATTTTAAGAATCTAGCAAAACTAACCGCTTTCTTGACAACTATGCGTTTTTTCGGTGCGGCCCATTGTCTAGCCCTTTGTCTACTATTCTCCACAGATGGTTTTCGGCATGGTTGTAAGCTCTGCAAAAAAACATTCATGTTTTTGTACACAATTATCGATTTTATCACACAGTATACCTTTATTTCTATATATAAAATGCACTGAAACCAAAATACCTTTAGTTTTGGTGATCCTTTCAGCTCCGGCTCATTTTTAAGTCCTCTGGTGGTTACAGTCCTAACCCTGGAATCGGTACCGTAGCACCATATGAAGTAGCCGGGCTATAAAAAGTATTTTGTCCTTCTAATAGGAAACAGTTTCAGTACTAGAGTACACTTGTGAAAGTGGTTGAAAACCTGTTTTCAAAATGCCTCTAGTTGTCCATCACTACTGTAAATGAAAACACAGCATCTTGTTTATAATCTTTACTGTAACCACAATGTCACAAGGAATTTGTATCTACCTTTCCAATTACTTTTAGAGTTTGGGATTTACAAATGTGCAATTTTCATTATTAGTTACATTATTTGAGTTTGAATGTGCAGACTTATTTTCTTTAAATTATTGTTTCGTGTAGGATGATACATTTTTGACCAGTTGCAATTGTAAGTAGGCCTAATACAAAAAATCCTACTTCTATTAGGCTGTTAAGCCTCAGCCTACCTCAGCCACTTAAGTTATTTTATTCAGGTCTAGGCTCCGAAGAAATAGACTCCAGTTAAGCCCTCTTGTTGTTTGGAAAGTCAAATGAAAATTAAGATTATTGTTGAAATTAATTGCTCGACTGGAGTAGGTTTTTTCCATCTGTTGATGGGCAACATTTGCACAACAATGTCACGGTCGTCATATGGAGGCAACCAAGGCGCAGCGTGGTAAGCGTACATAACTCTAATGAAATAGAGAACACTGAACAAAACGACCCCAGACTGGGGACCGTCGCTGGAGACCCCGGGCTGGGGACCGTCGCTGGAGGTTCCGGACTGTGGCCCGTCGTTGGAGGTTCCGGACTGTGGCCCGTCATTGGAGGTTCCGGACTGTGAACTGTCGCCGGAGGTTCCGGACTGGGTACTGTCGCCGGACGCTCTGGAATGGGTACTGTCGGCCTGGTGCATGGTTCCGGCACTGGTGGTACCGGGCTGGGGACCCGCACCTCAGGGCAAGTGCGAGGAGCAGGAACAGGACGTACTGGACTGTGGAGGCACACTGGAGGGAGAGTGTGAGGAGCAGGAACAGGACACACCTGACTGGGAAAGCGCACTTGAGGGAGAGTGCGAAGAGTTGGCAAAGGACGCACTGCGCACTTGAAGGTACGCTGGAGACCTGGTGTGTATAGCCGGCATCAATTGTTCCGGAACTTTAACACACGTTTCAGGACGAGTACAGAGAGCTGACTCAGGTGGCACCAAACTGACAACACATTATTTTATTCAAAATCCCTGCATCCTCCACCAACTCAACAACTCCCCCATTTCTCTCTCCTCTGAATCTCTGAATCTCTGAATTCTCCCAGACTGGCTCTGGTTTACTCCTCGGCTCCGCCGACTGCTCCATGTGCCACCCCCAAAAAATTATTGGGGTTTCTGTGGTTGCCTTGACTCCTCGTATCGTCGCATTTCCTCCTGTGCTATCTCCACCTGCTTCCATGGCAGCGTCTTGTCCCCTGCCATTACCTCCTCCCAGGTCCAGGATGTCCTCCACTCATCTTTCTCTCTCATTCACACGCTGCTTGGTATTTATTTTGTGAGTTTTTCTGTCACGGTCGTCATATGGAGGAGACCAAGGCGCAGCGTGGGAAGAGTACATAACTCTTTAATGAAAGAGTTAACACTGAAAAACACTATACAAAACAACAAAACGAACCATGAAGCTATGGCTAGTGCAGAACAGGCAACAAAACATAGAATAAGAACCCACAAAATAACCAAGGCATATGGCTACCTAAATATGGTCCCCAATCAGAGACAACGATAAACAGCTGCCTCTGACTGAGAACCAATCTTGGCAAATATAGACATATAAACACCCTAGACTTGCAAAAAAATCCTAGACATACAAAACCCCCTAGATAATATAAAAACTAACCAAACCACCCTCGTCACACCCTGACCTAACCAAAATAATAGAGAAAACAAAGATAACTAAGGCCAGGGCTTGACAAACAAGTTAGCTATATTTTCAGCACCAGCCACTGTTCACCTCCTATTGATTGTGCTGAGGTTGCCACCAGTTGTTTTTTTAATTGTAACCTTTATTTAACTAGGCAAGTAAGAACAAATTATTTTTCATAATCACGGCCTACCCCGGCCAAACACGGATAACGCTGGGCCAATAGAGCGCCGCCCTATGGCATTCCCAATCACGGTCAGATGTGATACAGCCTGTATTCAAACCAGGGACTGTAGTAATGCCTCTTGCACTGAGATGCAGTGCCTTAGACTGCTGTGCCACTTGCATCACTCAGGAGCCATGACTCTACCTTCTAGGGAGAGTTGCAAAGAAAAAGCCATATCTCAGACAGACTAATACAAATAACATATTAAGATGGGCAAAATAACACAGACACTGGACAGAGTAACTCTGCCTAGAAGGCTAGCATCCCAGAGTCGCCTCTTCACTGTTGACGTTGAGACTGGTGTTTTGCAGGTACTATTGAATGAAGCTGCCAGTTGAGGACTTGTCTGTTTCTCAAACTAGACACTCTAATGTACTTGTCCTCTTGCTCAGTTGTGCACCGGGGCCTCCCACTCCTCTTTCTATTCTGGTTAGAGCCAGTTGCGCGGTTTTCTCAAGGGAATAGTACACAGTGTTGTACGAGATCTTCAGTTTCTTGGTAATTTCTCACATGGAGAAGCCTTCATTCCTCATAACAAGAATAGACTGACGAGCTTCAGAAGAAAGTTATTTGTTTCTGGCCATTTTGAGCCTGTAATCGAACCCACAAATGCTGATGCTCCAGATACTCAACTAGTCTAAAGAAGGCCCGTTTTTGTCACGTTCTGACCTTACTTCCTTTGTTTTGTCTTTTGTTTTAGTATGGTCAGGGAGTGAGTTGTGTGGGTTGTCTATGTTAGGTTTTCTATGATTTTCTATTTCTGTGTTTGGCCTAGTATGGTTCTCAATCAGAGGCAGCTGTCAATCATTGTCCCTGATCGAGAACCATATTTAGGTAGCCTGTTTTCGATTGTGTTTTGTGGGTGGTTGTTTTCAGTCTTTGTGTGTTTACACCAGACAGAACTGTTCCAGTTGTTTCTTTGTTGTTTTGTTATTCAGTGTTCAGTTTTCATGAAATAAGATGAACACTTACCATGCTGCGCTTTGGTCCTAACCTTCTCCTTCATACGACGACCGTTACAGTTTTATTTGTTCTTTAATTAGAACAACAGTTTTCAGCTCTGCTAGCATAATTGCAAAAGGGTTTGCTAATGATCAATTAGTCTTTTAAAATGATACACTTGGATTAGCTAACACAACGTGCCATTGGAACAAAGGAGTGATGGTTGCTGATAATGGACCTCTGTATGGCTATGTAGATATTCCATATAAACTCTGCCGTTTCCAGCTACAATAGTTATTTACAACATTAACAATATCTACACTGTATTTCTGATCAATTTGACCTTATTTTTAATGGAAAACAAAATGTGCTTTTCTTTTTCTTTTCAAAAACAAGGACATTTCTATATGACCCCAAACTTTTGAACAGTAGTGTATATATATATATATATTTTTTTTTTTTCAGAACATTAACTGTTTAGGTTGATGTGAAAAGGTAGATATAAATTATTTGGTTCAAGTTGTGGAGGGGGGATTCACACCTAGCTCAGCTATTAGACAATTCTTTAGTAAAGGTGGAATAGTTGTTTAGCTAATAGCCCAGCCTAGAAACATTGTTAGCAGAATTCACAGCCTGCTACTCTTGTGAAAAAGTAATAATAATAGTTTTCCCCTTTCCACTTGTTAAAGATGTCTAATTAATAAAGTGTTTCTAGTCACAATTGTCCCCAACCCCAATTAACACATTTGGGCACACTCAATAGCGTGCTGGACTTCGGGCAAGAATATTGAGGGTTCGAAAACTGCTCCCTGCTTGTTTCATTACATTATTATGCTGGTCTCAGAATAAATAGCCTGGATTGTTACTCCCATCTTGTTCCTTGCCCTCTTCCACGCGTCCTTCTCTGCCTGAGTGGCACGCTTGTGGGCATGCTGGCAGGATATGGCAGCACCTTCGGTTGTGCGTCAAGAATTCAGCATAGCACGTTTGCATGGAGGTCTGGCTAATCACAAGCAAATAGTAATATACTTTAAACCGCTCTGGTGACAAACCAACTTTGCTGCTCTGTTTTCAATCGTCCACATGTCTGGGAGAAACTCCTCGGGTTCATGCAGATGAAGGGAGTTAGATACGCATAGGAAGTGTAGTGTACTGTTTTTGTTCTGTATATATGAATTACATACTTAAATCATGTTTCTAGTCTATTGCATAGTTACTGCTGCTCCTGATGTCCCAGGAGCAGGAGTGATAAACACTGTTGAAATGTATAATTGTAATAAATACATGCACACACAGCATCATTCAAATAATGGAGTTTGATACACCTGCTATTGGATATGACTGAAAAAAATGCTAAATAGCCATTTTCGTAAATTATCTTCATGACAAAAAAATATGCACAATCGTTTGTCTCTACATTAACTAACATATTTCTCTCAATTGTAGATTTTTTTGCTTGACTCGTTATGACTTTATAATTACTTACCTTTGCTTCCACAGTAAGCCATCTTTGCTGAAGAAAGTCACCAGCGACGGATGTCTCACGTCAAATTCGTCATTGGATTCACTCGGTATGATTGGTCATATAAAAAACCTTGGTACCAAAAGGCATTATGAGTGCACCAACTCCCCCTTGCGGTGGTCTGGAGCAATGAAACCGTGACGCTGGGTACATCTAAGTCCCGCGGTGTAAGCTCGCAACTTTTAAAGGAGGACCCACTGTAACTCAAGCAATCATTTTTAGCCAACTCTCAGCTGATAGAATCATATGAATTTCCTGATAACAATTACCATTTACAATTAATCGCATCACTGGTAACTCACCAGTGATGAAAATAATTGAGTAAAACAGTTTTAAAAAGTGAAAAGTAATCCGAGGGTGGGTAGAGCTTGTGCGTGCCGCCATGTTTGCTCCACACATAGCCGGCAAATAGCATAACATTAATTCATCATAATCAATACCTACTTCAAAAAATATTTTACAAACATTATATGTGTTCATTCTATGCAAGAACATTTTCAAGTATTGTCACTAGTACTTGGAAGTGTGAATAAAACAGTACATAAAGACATGATTACCACACAAATAATTTTCCAATAGTGATTTATCAACCATACTGATGATTTTTCACTACAGATGGTTTGTTTACATTTCTACTGTAGCATTGTAGCTAAGCCTAACTCAACTATTTTCCTAACCTAAAACTAATTCTCCTAACCTGCCATGTTAACTATCCTAACCTGCTATGTAAACAAACCGTATGTGGAGACAAATCATCAGTATCACCAGACCGGCAGCCAATCACATCACCCCTGACACTCACTTGGAGCCATTCATTATTTTTGTTGATGTATGTTGCTAGTGGGCTAAGCTGTAGCATTAGCAATGCATTTCAAAAGGAGACAACTCACAAATAAATACATTCTGAAGATTTTTGTCAATTCTGATAATGATTCTGAGTGTGACAGTGAGAAATAAGATTCTGACAGTGACAGTTGATGAACTGTTCCCCAACCTTGTGGCCATTGAGAACCCTGAATCTGAGGACCCATTGCCCACCAATGAAGTCCCAGGTCCCTCTGAAGATGCTGGTGGCAATGGAGGCAGACCAACAGTGGGTGAAGTACATAGATCTGTGGTAGCTGGAAGGCCTCCAGCCATTTCTGCCCTCTTGGCCCTGCTGTTGGCTTTGATGAGTTTCAGTCTGGAGTGCAAAGCCCCTTGCCATCTCACTCTGAGACAGAGTGGTTCAAGCTGTTTCTGACAGAGGAGCCGGTGGGAGACATAGTCAAGGAGACCTATCACTATGCCTTGGAGCTACTCGGAGAACAACCAGGTGGTATAAGAATATATTTTTTCCATCTCATCGACACTGTTGTCCTCAATGGCATAAAAATCAAATACAGTTCCATTATGCAATTATATTGACAATATCTCACCCACCTCCCCACTCTCTCATCATGGTATACACTCCCTCATCCTCCCTACTCCCTCTTCAAACAGTATGCTAGCATACAACGCTGCCCTCAATCTTCAGCACAAAAGATGTTCAGTTCCAGTTATGATGTTGGCAAGTTATGTTCAATACTGTGCGTGTGTATTTTCTGAAATACAGAATAGAGGAATTATTAGTAATTGGAATAAAATATCAGTATATGGAAATAAAATAATATAACAATGAATTAACATGATAACTGAAGAGGGCAGAGCTATGCTAAACAGGCCAAATAAATACACAGGCCAATGCAATGGTCATGATGAGGCCAGTATCACGTTTCAGGTGAGACCCAAATGCAGACTGCGTTGAAGTAACAATGTTTATTACAGCAACAGAGGCAGGTAAATGACAGGTCAAGGCAGGCAGGGTCAATAATCCAGAGTATTGGCAAAGTTATAGGACGGCAGGAAGACTCAAGGTCAGGGCAGGCTCAGGGTCAGGTCAGGCAGAGGTTGGTAATCCAGAGTAGGGGAAAAGGCACAGGACGGCAGGCAGGCTCAGGGTCAGGGCAAGCAGAGTGATCAGGTAGGAGGGCTCAGAGTCAGGACAGGCAATGGTCAAAACCAGGAGAGCGAGGAAAAGAGAGACTGGGGAAAAGCCCTATAGATAATTGGCAGGCCTTGGTTTGAGGGCAGAGTGGATTAACTGTCGTGTTGTGTAACAATCACATTCTGACATCACAAGCATAAAAAAAACTCACGTTGGGGGGACAGTTAGAGATATTTGAAAAAGTTCAAGTTTGCCTTTTAACCTACTTGGATAAGACATTGTTACTAGAATGGGATTTTGGTTATCCTGTTATTAATTGCCAGGGTTCCTTCCTTACCGCAATTATATGGTACTTACTGATCCACTGATGCATAAAATATTGAAGTTGGACAAGAAACTCCAGACTCCATATCTCGATCCAGGCCAAAACAAGGTGCATGAGACCCACACAACAAACAACCTCCGCTCGCTAACCAAAGAGAATGCTTTTGTTTAAGGAGTTCAGGAAGAGGACAATTGTCTATAATATTGCAAATCAAGCTGCCTAAAAATGACCCAGTCCAGTCAGTCACACTCATATCCTAGAGACATTTAATCAAGATCACTTGGGAATAAAATAAATATATTTTGGTTAATGTTTCCCAGACTGTGGTTATTTTTATTAGTAACAAGGGCTTGTTTGTATTAGAAACTGCCCATTTTGTGTAATGGCCCAACATGACACACTCACAAAGTCGTTTCCTTCAGATTTTGCTGGCAGTGTGATCCCTCAACTACGGTACTGTAAACTTTGTCAGACAGGGAGCAGTAATCAGGCCAAGGCCATACCCTTCCACTGCCCCCATACAATAACAAACACTGCCTAGGTGCATGTGGTGAGCAGTGGCACCATCAGGCCTAGGACTACTACCCCCAATTCCGCCATACATTACAATAGCAAACAGAACCTAGATGCATGGGGCAGAGCAGTAAGCTGTAGCACATGGCACCCAGGCTGTGTGTTGTGGACACCGTGGTGCTAGACTCCATGTTGTGTTCTGCTGCTACACACCACCTCTAAGGACATCAGATAAATAACCTAAGAGGGAGCAAGGGCTTCTGAAAACTCACTAACAGTGCATGTTTCAGGTAACACAGCAGGATACGGCTTTGAACTTGACGTCCTCAATAGTAATACATTGAAATCCATTTGCCATGGATGCGTTGTGGTTGTATTGAGCTAGTAGTTATGTGATATAAAGTCTGACTGGCAACGTGGCCTTGCCGGTGGGAAACAGTGATACTTACGTTTTTGAGATGGGACACGCACACACGCATGTGCACACACCCAGAGAGAGATATGGAGCCATTTCCAGAGACACGGCCCATGGTCAGAGCCAGAGCAGAGTGCTGAGAAGGAGAAAGTGAAGCTCTGAGAGCTAAGAGGCCACCTGGACACATCCATCTGAGAGCAGGGAAGAGGAGGAGTGCTCACTTTTAGCCCCAGATCACTGAGTCTGAGGTCCTCATCCTCTTGTTTCAGAGCATCACCCCATCAACAGACTTATCTGATACACTGGCCCTATTTATTGGGCTGGGGATCATTAACAGATCAATACCAGCTAACGATATTGGGGCCAATACACATCAATATACAGACTGGTATATACAAGGTAATCACCTTAAGTTGATTGGAGCGTTTGGCTTGATTGGATGGATGTTGTTGATGTTGTCGTTTGATCCCTGCCACTCTGTTTTCTGTCAGTTTCTGCCCATGTCCGATGTGTTTGGTATCGACTAAAATACTATTAGTACAAGCGTTTTTGTCACGTTTCTTCAAAATCGAACCCAGAAGCAGACCAGGACAAGGAGAGTAGGAAGAAGGTGAGTATTTATTTACAAGTGAATGTGAATGGGTAGATATATCCAGGTGGCGTAGCGGGTAGCGGTGGTGAGTTGATGGGAGTAAATAGGTGGATCCAATGGGGAAGCGGAATCCTCCGACGACCAGGCGGGAATTGGGTAAATGATCCGGGTGAGTAACTGAAGACAGAGCAAACGGAGGTAAGTTCAAGGCAAGCAATACGTAAAAAACAACAAAACAAATTCTATCCAACTTGAGGCTGATACTATGGCACAACATACTGTTCATGGCTAACGATCCGGCAGGGAATGGATGTCAGGTCCGGGCTTATGAAGAGGAGAGATGATGATCAGGACCAGGTGTGCAGATAGCTGATGGGATACAGGTGCGGGTAATCAGAAACCCCAACTGGCTACATTGCCCGGCAACCAGACAGGGTGCGTTCCAGGACGCCGGAAAAAACACTCCAGGACAGAACATAGGCAAAAAACAGACTCAGGAAACGGGATTCGTGACAGTACCCCCCCCTCCGACGAACGCCACCGGGCGGACTACCCGGAGCGCCAGGGTGGAGGTGGTAAAAGTCACGAAGCAGGTCATCGTCAAGGATCTGACGCAGAGGAATCCAACTCATCTCCTCAGGACCATATCCTTCCCAATCCACTAAATACTGGAACCCTCGACCCCGCCGTCTGGAGTCCATGATGCGGCGCACCGTGTAGACAGGACCACCTCCGATCATCCGAGGAGGAGGAGGACGAGGAGGAGGGGGTAACAGAGGACTGAGGTGAACCGGCTTGAGGCAGGAGACATGAAAGGTGGGGTGTACTCGAAGCGTTGCCGGCAATTTGAGTCGGACCACAACAGGGTTAATGATTCTCTCCACCACGAACGGACCAATGAACTTTGGTGACAGTTTCCTCGACTCAGTCTGTAGAGGAAGATCCCGTGTAGCCAACCACACCTTATCTCCGATGGTATAAGCGGGAGCAGGAATACGGCGACGATTCGCCTGGATCTGATACCGGTCAGAAACTCTAAGGAGGACCTTCCTGGCCCGATGCCAGGTCCGGTGGCAACGACGAATGTGGGCCTGGACAGAAGGGACCGAAAGATCCCTCTCCTGAGAAGGGAGGTTGGTATCCGTACAGGCATTGGAAGGGGGACATCCCAGTGGCAAATGAAGGAAGGGTATTATGGGCATACTCGACCCAGGGTAATTGAGATGACCAAGAGGTGGGATCAGAGGAGACAAGACAACGCAGCGTGGACTCCATCTTCTGGTTGGCTCTCTCCGCCTGACCATTAGATTGGGGGTGAAATCCAGATGTGAGACTGACTGTAGCTCCAATGGCCAAACAGAAGGATTTCCAGACAGCAGAGGTAAACTGAGGACCACGGTCAGAAACAATGTCACAGGGCAACCCGTGGACCCTGAACACCTCCCTAACCAGGATCTCGGACGTCTCAGTGGCAGAAGGCAGCTTGGAGAGGGGAACAAAGTGGGCAAACTTGCTGAATCTATCCACAATGGTCAGAATAACCGTGTTACCAACAGAAGAGGGCAACCCCGTGACAAAATCCAGGGCCAGATGCGACCAAGGTCGTCGGGGAATAGGTAGGGGGTGAAGAAGCCCAGAGCTGGCCCGATTGGTACTCTTATTCTGCGCACAAACAGGACAAGCGGCAACAAACCTCCGGGTATCTTCTCCCATGGCAGGCCACCAAAATCGTCTGCGCAGTAACGCCATAGTCCGAGCAACACCAGGGTGACAAGCTATCTTGCTGGCATGGGACCACTGAAGGACAGCAGAACGAACCGACTCAGGCACGAACAACCGACCGGGTGGACCGTTATCGGGCCCGGGCTGTGTCCGAAGAGCCGCCATCACCTCCTCCTCAATCCTCCATGTAACGGCTCCCACGACAACGTTCTGGGGAAGAATCGTCTCAGTCTTGGCCCCACTCTCCTCCATCTTGGAGAACATCCGGGACAGGGCGTCCGCCTTCCCGTTCTTCGACCCAGGTCGGAACGTCAGGGAAAAATTGAAGCGTCCAAAAAACAAAGCCCACCGGGCCTGACGGGAGTTGAGATGTTTAGCCGATTGCACGTAAGCCAGATTCTTGTGGTCAGTCCAGACCACAAACGGTTGCTCCGCTCCCTCCAACCAGTGACGCCACTCCTCCAAGGCAAGCTTCACAGTGAGAAGCTCCCGGTTACCCACATCGTAGTTTCTTTCAGCTGGACAAGAGTAGAAGGCGCAGGGATGGAGTTTACCGTCAGTGGAGCTACGCTGGGACAGGATGGCGCCCACCCCCACATCAGACGCATCCACCTCCACAACGAACTAACAGGAAGTGTCAGGTTGAGAGAGAATCGGGGCGTTGGTGAATCGGCTCTTCAAATCTAGAAATGCTCGGTCTGCCTCAGGAGACCAACAGAACTTTCTGGTGCAAGACGTCAGTACAGTTAAAGGGGCGGCCACCCGGCTATAATCACGGATAAACCTCCGGTAAAAATTCGCAAACCCCAGGAATCTCTGAAACTGCAATCTCGTACCGGGCTGGACCCAATCCCGAACCGCCCGAACCTTCTCTTGGTCCATCTTGATCTCTCCCCTGGAGATGATGTACCCGAGGAAGGACGTCGTGTGGGCGTGAAAATCGCACTTCTCAGCCTTCACGAACAGACGGTTCTCCAATAACCGCTGCAGGACCTGCTTGACATGCTGAACGTGGCTAGAAAGCTCCTTTGAGAAGATGAGGATATCATCCAGGTAAACGAACGAAAAATACCAATCATATCTCTCAGAACGTCATTCACCATACTTTGGAACACAGCAGGAGCGTTGGTCAGTCCAAACGGCATCCCCTGGTACTCGAAATGTCCCATCGGAGTATTGAACCCAGTCAACCACTCGTCCCCCTCTTTGATCCGAACCAAATGATAAGCATTACGTAAATCAAGCTTCGTAAAAACCGTAGCACCCTGTAAAGAATCGAAAGCCGAGCTCATCAAGGGTAGGGGATACTTATTCTTGACCGTAATATCATTCAAACCCCGATAATCAATACACGGTCGAAGAGAGCCATCCTTCTTGCTCACAAAAAAAAAATCCTGCTCCCAGAGGTGATGACGAGGGCCGAATGAGACTTGCAGCTAGAGACTCCTTGATGTAGGTCTCCAAGGCCTCACGTTCAGGTCGAGAGATACTGTATAACCGTCCCTTGGGAAAGGCGGCTCCAGGAAACAGATTAATCGCACAGTCATAAGGTCGGTGGGGAGGAAGGGACTGAGCCTTCTGTTTACTGAATACTTCACCCAACTCGTGATATGTTTCAGGAACCAGGGACAAATCAGGAGGAGCAGAGTCACTGACCTGACTGGAAACGGCAGGAGAACAGGCAGTCCTAAGACAGTTAGCATGACAATCAATGCTCCAACTAGTTACCTTACCCGTCACCCAATCAAACGAGGGATTGTGTTCCTTCAGCCAGGGGTAACCAAGAACCGGAGGAACATGGGGCGAGGACAGAATGAAGAAGGAGATAAACTCTGAATGATTCCCCGACAACAACATCTTAACCGGTTCAGTCCTCATAGTGATCCGTGCCAGACTACTGCCGTTCAGAGTGGTTGCTTCAATGGCTTCCGGCAATTGCTCCTTGGAAAGCCCCAGCTGTTCCACCAAGTCGGCATCAATAAAGCTGCCATCGGCACCTGAATCGATAAAAGCGTTCATCTCTAAGCTCTGATCCTTATTCATAAGGGTCGCAGGAAAACGGGGTCTGACAGGATTCTTGAGAGGTTGAATCTGGCTCGCTAAAATTCCTCCCAAAACTAGCGAGCCGGGCAGTTTAACGAGCGCTTTGGACAAGCGGAGATGTAATGTCCTGAGCTACCACAGTAGAGACAGCTGTTGGTCTCACGTCTACGTTGGCGCTCCTCCTTAGTTAGCCCGTGTCGCCCCACTTGCATTGGTTCAGGATCTGGTGGCAAGACCCCTCCACTAATCCCGTGTGGGGAATAACGATCAATACGTTCTGGTTCACTTCCTGAACCGAATGGTAACCGAGTTGCTGATTGATTGGATGGGCCCCACTGCTTCTCCCTCCTTCTCTCTCAGACTCTATTATCTACCCGAATAGATAACGTGACCAAGCTGTCTAGGTCACTAGGCTCTGGATAGGATATCAGCTCGTCCTTGAGTTGCTCCGACAACCCCTGGTAAAAAGCCGCTTGTAGTGACTCCTCATTCCAATCACTCTCCACAGACAATGTCCTGAACTCGATCATAAAGTCTGCCACACTGCGAGCTCCTTGGCGAAGAGTGAACAAACGTTTAGCTGCGTCCTTACCTCGGACTGGATGGTCAAAAAGCCTTCTCATCTCTCCCGTGAATTCCTGGTATGAAGCCATGCAGGTCCCCTGTCGTTCCCAAATGGCTGAAGCCCATTCCAGAGCTCTTCCACGCAGCAGTTCAATAACAAAGGCTATCCTAGCCTTGTCAGTGGCATAAGAATGGGGCTGCAGATCAAACACTAACCCACACTGCATAAGAAACGAACGGCATCTTCCCAAATCCCCTTCATATTTATCAGGCGTACCTTGGGTTCACGGAAGGAAACCGCATCAGACACGGCAGGTGAGATGAGTGAAACAGGTGGTGAATGAATCGCCAGCTAACTGAGCTGATCCTGGATTTGTGTCAAGCTAGCAGATAAGTTCTGGATTGCAACCGCTATCTCCTGTAGCGCCGTATTGTGTTGTCCCAATGTCTTCCCCTGCTGGGTAATGGCATGGCAAACGGAATCCAGGTCCGCTGGGTTCATTCTTGGCCGGATCGTTCTGTCACGTTTCTTCAAAATCGAACCCAGAAGCAGACCAGGACAAGGAGAGTAGGAAGAAGGTGAGTATTTATTTACAAGTGAATGTGAATGGGTAGATATATCCAGGTGGCGTAGCGGGTAGCGGTGGTGAGTTGATGGGAGTAAATAGGTGGATCCAATGGGGAAGCGGAATCCTCCGACGACCAGGCGGGAATGGGGTAAATCAGGGGTGTCAAATTCAAATACCCAGTGGGCCAAAATGTAAAACCTGAACAAAGTCACGGGCCAACATTGAACAAATTAACCTTTTAATATGGACCCAAACAAGTTTTGCTTTAACATTGAATATGGAACAAGCATCGCTTATTACCATACAATATATAATTTAATAGTGGAGACATGCAAAATCGAATTTCAAATGAAAAAACACATCAATGGCATTCATTTATTAAATAAATACAATTTAAATAAAAATTGTATGCCTCTTTTCTATTTGCAGCCTTCTGATTTAAATACCAAAATAAACTTTTTCCACTGGCTAATACTTTTACAAATAAAATGATAATAAATCAATCAACCATTCATGCCTTGTAGCAAGAAAAAGTGCATAAAGAAAACGTTAATTATTGCACACTGGTCTAATCTGATGTGCCCAAGCCAGATACCTGGCATCTCTTCTTGGATGCTAGTTCATCAATGTCTGGGCTCAAGCTCTGAGCTGAAGAAATCCTCAGTATCGAGCGAAGATGTTCATCAGTCAGACGTCTCCTGTGAGTTGTTTTGGTCATCTTCATCGAGGAGAAAAGTTGCTCGCATAGATAAGTGCTGCCGAACATGGAGAGCATCTGAGCAGCTTGGGTGCGGAGCTGAGGCATTGTGTCAGGGATGAACCGTGGAAACTGTGCGGCGCCCACAGCATCATACTTTGACTTCAGCGTGACGTTGCACTGGAGTTCAATCAGCTCCATTTGGATGTTGGTTGGTGCATTTTCCACATCAACTGCGAAGGGATTACTAAGCAGTTCAAACTTGCATTTCTGGGCATCGAAGTCGGCAAATCGCCGGCTAAACTCAGCGGCGAGAACACTGAGTTTTTCAGCAAACTGTGCGCATGGGAACACGGCGGTAGAGATCTGCGCTTTTATGGATTGGCAGCAGGGAAAATGGCAAGGGTTTCCTTGCAGCATCTGATTCTCCCACAGGCACAGTTTATTTTTGAAGGCCCTCACTGCAGCGTACATGTCTGTGATGATGCGCCCCCGCCCCTGAAGCTGCAGGTTCAGCGCATCGAGATGGCTCGAGATGTCACAGAGAAAGGCCAGCTCACACAGGAACTTTTGCTCCCGGAGCTCTGCTGTATCCTTCCCTTTGGTTTCCAGGAATTGACATATTTCCTCACGCAGCTCGAAACATCTGTTCAGTACTTTTCCTCTGCTTAGCCATCTCACCTCTGTGTGATACGGCACGTCTGAGTATTCCGAACCACACTCCTCCAGAAAAGATTTAAACTGGCGGTGATTTAGACCTTTGGCTCTTATAAAGTTAACTACCTGTGTTACTGTGGTCATAACATGTTACATCTTTAGGGCTTTGGCACACAGTGCTTCCTGATGTATGATGCAGTGGTAAACAGTTAGCTCACCTGCACAGTTCTCTTCCCGCATCTTCTCCCGAACCATGCCCACCAGTCGACTCTTTTTACCGCAACTCGCTGGCGCACCATCTGTCGTTAATCCAACGAGTTTATCCCACGGCATCTTTATTTCAGTTACACATTTGGAAACCTCAAAGATTTCCTTTCCTGTGGTTGTGCCATGCATTGATTTGAATCCTAATAGCTCCTCCGTAACACACAGATTTGAGTCCACTCCACGGATGAAGACTGACAGCTGAGCAGTATCAGATGCGTCGCAGCTCTCATCCACAGCGAGGGAGAACGCAACAAAATCTTTTCCCTTTTCCATCAGCTGGTCATACAGATTGGTGGCAAGATCACATGTGCGATCAGCTACTGTGTTCCTGCTCAGGCTCACGTTTGAAAATGCTTGTTTTTTCTCTGGGCATACGAGGTCACAAACCTTCATCATGCACTTTTTCATGAACTCTCCCTCATTAAAGGGCCGGGCTGATTTTGCGATCTCTGCTGCCACTATATAACTAGCCTTTACAGCAGCCTCGCTTTGTGATGTGGCTTTTTTAAACATATTCTGTTGTAAAACCAAACTTCTTTTCATCTCCTCTACTTTCTGGCTCCTTTGAGTCATGTCCAGGTCCTTGTATTTGTCATGGTGTTTCGTTTCATAGTGTCGTCTAATGTTGTACTCCTTACTTACAGCCACGTTGACTCCACAAACAAGACAAACAGGTTTGTCTTTTACATATGTAAACAGATATTCTGCCTCCCACTTGTCCAGAAAGCTCCTGTTTTCTGCCTTTCTTTTCGCCATTTTTGGGAAGGGTTAGCTCGCTGACAGTTGTAGCGTCTAAGTTGCTATGACTACTGTCACAGAGGAGAGAGCGTTTCTGGGTCCTGTCCTGATTGGCGTGCGAAAACAGCAGAGCATTATGGGATTCGTAGTATTAGTGGTGAATGCGCTGTATAATACCGGCGGGCCAGCTCTAGTAGTAATTTGGTATTGTCTCGCGGGCCAAATATAATTACCCCGCGGGCCAAATTTGGCCCACGGGCCAGAGTTTGACACCCATGGGGTAAATTATCCGGGTGAGTAACTGAAGACAGAACAAACGGAGGTAAGTTTAAGGCAAGCAATACGTAAAAAAACAACAAAACAAATTCTATCCAACTTGAGGCTGATACTATGGCACAACATACTGTTCATGGCTAACGATCCGGCAGGGAATGGATGTCAGGTCCGGGCTTATGAAGAGGAGAAATGATAATCAGGACCAGGTGTGCAGATAGTTGATGGGATACAGGTGCGGGTAATCAGAAACCCCAACTGGCTACATTGCCCGGCAACCAGACAGGGTGCGTTCCAGGACGCCGGAAAAAACACTCCAGGACAGAACATAGGCAAAAAACAGACTCAGGAAACGGGATTCGTGACAGTTTTAATTGTAAAAACTGACCAAGCAGGCAAGGTTAATGTTTAACATAAAAAAATCTGAGAGCGCCATGTAGATGAAAAAATGAATAAAAAATTGTAATTACTCTGCCATTTTTAAAGTCATGTATATAACACATTGTCATTCTTAGAATCTTAATAACACACACATGATGTGTTATAAGCAGTTCTAAGAGGACATGCCATTTTCCCCTGCCCTCATCACCGCCAGTCAGCCTGTACAGCTGATAGCCCATCGAAACTAAACCTAAACTATATCAAAACTTATTTCACACATATAATAATATAGTTAGCCGACAATTTTACACTAAGAGATGGGCACAGCTTGGAATTGACACAGATGCAGGGAAACGGAGCACCAAAAAAATCTTATCATGTAAACCAAAATATTTCTGTATCAGAGCGGTCAGGCTATTAAAAGCGGGTAGGGCAGTCTCTCTCATATCCATGGCAGCGGTATTTATGTTTTAAATTAATATACTTTTTTGCTTTTTTTTAAGAACAAGAAGAAGGTTACATTGAAACTTGACAAATGGGGAGTGGTAGGAGCTGCATTTTTATATTTGCAAAAACCATTTGATAATACAAATCATAGAATTGTACTTTTTAAACCAGCAAAGTTGAATTACTCCTTCAGTTAATTAAACTTGATGAATTAGAATCAATCAGAAAGTCTCATTGACTGGCAACTGTACAAGCTAACTGAAGCTATGGCACATGTATCGCAGTGGCAGGCACAGTCATGTCTTAGTTTAAATGTGAACATTTGGTATGTATTTCTTCATAAGGTAAAAGCATGTAACCTTTCCTGACATCATTATTAAGGTGTTTACATTGATTTATTTTAAATCAATGTTGTGTCTGAATATACAGTAAGTACCTGGTTAAGAACATGTTAAAGCCAAAGTTGCAAATAAAATGTCAATTTTTTTTCTGGTTTAATATATCTCGAAACGTATATATGAAAGATGAATTTGCCATTGGGATCACTTCAAAGTGATACAAATTAAGGTTTTATGAATTATAAGTACAGCAGATGTGTTAACTTCTTATGGTTGCAGGGGCAGTATTGAGTAGCTTGGATGAAAGGTGCCCAGAGGTGCCCAGAGTAAATGGCCTGCTCCTCAGTCCCAGTTGCTAATATATGCATATTATTATTAGTATTGGATAGAAAACACTCTGAAGTTTCTAAAACTGTTTGAATGATGTCTGTGAGTATAGCAGAACTCATATGGCAGGCAAAATCCTGAGAAGAAATCCAAACAGGAAGTGAGAAATTTGAGGTTGGTCGATTTTCAACCCAGCCCCTATTGAATTGACAGTGGGATATGGATGAAGTTGAACTTCCTATGGCTTCCACTAGATGTCAACCATCTTTAGAAACTTGAATGAGGCTTCTACTGTGTTGTGAGGCTGAATAAGAGCTGAATGAGTCAGGTTACTTGCAGAGAGCCATTTCCTGGTCACGCATTTCACATGATATCAACGTGCATTCCATGGCTTCTCTATACACAAAGAAATTCTCCGGTTGGGACTTAATTGAAGATTTATGATAAAAACATCCTAAAGATTGATTCTATACTTACAGTAGTTTGAAATGTTTCTTCGGGCCTCCCGGGTGGCGCAGTGGTTAAGGGCGCTGTACTGCAGCGCCAGCTGTGCCATCAGAGTCCCTGGGTTCGCGACCGGGAGGTCGCAGCCTAGCGTCGCCCGGGTTAGGGAGGGCTTGGTCGGTAGAGGTGTCCTTGTCTCATCGCGCACCAGCGACTCCTGTGGCGGGCTGTGCACTAACCAAGGTGCACTGCTTCTTTATGCAATCGCTTTGTTACATTTATTTTTAACGTTACAGAAATCGCACACTATTCAATATTCTGAGATATAAGCTACATTTCTCCGTAATGTTGGAGTCAATAGAAACACAGATTTCAGCATAAATATTCCCTTACCTTCGATGGTCTTGATTCAGAATGTTCTGGAAGGTTTCATACTTACCCAATACATCGTTTGGTTTCAAGTCTTGCGTCTTTGTATTAGCTACTGCTAATAACATCAGCTGAAATGCACCCAAAATGTCCTCTGGTCCGGAAAAGTTGCGCATCAAAACTTCAAAATTACATATTATATGTCGACTAAACAGGTCAAACTAAGTGCAGAAGCAAGCTTTATGATGTTTTAAACACACAAAACAAATTTCAATTCAACCGGTCATCGTTAGCTCTTCCCAGGAGTGCTGGAACAAAGGAATGACCGGGACCAATTCGCGCCCCAACGCACAACATATTTTCTCATGGCACACACTAATTTCACTCCCATAGGGCCAATTCTCGCGGGATTTGAACGATTAAAAGCTCTACTGAATGAGGACATCTAGTGGAAGACATAGAAAGTCTCCCCAGATTCATAACTGGTTGTGAAGGGTGTGGGCGATGACGTCAAAGTTGCTCCAACTTTCATGACCACAAAAACTAGTTTGGAAGAATGCCTGCCCTGTGAGTTCTGCTATACTTACAGACATAATTCCAACGGTTTTAGAAGCTTTAGAGTGTTTTCTATCCAAAATTATTATTATATGCATATATTAGCAATTTTTGACAGATTTTTTTTTCAGTTTACTATGGGTACCCAATTCCTCCAAAGGGGGCATATAAGTCAGCCATATCCTCAGTTGTATCTATATATCCATGTCTAAGAATTGTATTTTCATCGACATTTATAATGAGTATTTCTGTTGAATCGATGTGGCTATGCAAAATCACTGGATGTTTTTGGAACTAGTGAACGTAACGCGCCAATGTAAACTCAGATTTGTTATATAAATATGAACGTATATGTATTGTGTAACATGAAGTCCTATGAGTGTCATCTGATGAAGATCATCAAAGGTTAGTGATTAATTTTGTCTCTATTTGCACTTTTTGTGACTCCACTCTTTGGCTGGAAAAATGGCTGTGTTTTTCTGTGGCTAGGTGGTGACCTAACATAATCGTTTGTGGTGCTTTCGCTGTAAAAGCCTATTTGAAATCGGACACTGTGGTGGGATTAACAAGATTACCTATAAAAACGGTATGTCATTATTATAATTATGAGATTTCTGTTGTTTTGAATTTGGCACCCTGCACTTTCACTGGCTGTTGTCATATCATCCCGTTAACGGGACTGCAGGTCAGATTTCTCCAGGTAATTATGGCGTGTAGGCCTACTGATACATTTTCTTGTGCATGTTCTATCTGTCCCTCTGATCCATCCATGACTACAACAACAAATCAACACTACATATCTAGCTATCCCTCTTAATACAAACAAGACTCATACATGAGAGTTCCTAGCTGTCAGTCTGCCTGTGTGCGTGACAGGTGATGATACGCAGGAGTGCAGATTTGAAAACACTGGTGGGTCTGTAATTACAAAATTGCTTTGATGTTTCTAGCTTGAGCAACTGAATGAAAACTGGAATTGTGGCCGAACACTTAATTATTTTATTTTTGCCAGAGTTTACTATTGCAACCTTTTGATAGTAAATGTATTCAATGTAAATGTATCCTATACAGTGGTTGCTCAACTAAAAGTTTTGAGATTATGCTGTGGGATTTAGAGGTAATTTGTGGTTTTGTAAGGTACCCTGCGTCACTGCTTCATTGCTCCAGACCAGCGCAAGGGGGAGTTAGAGTACTGATTATGCTTTTGGGTCCCAAGGCGCTTGTCACGAGTCCGACCGACGGTGGCTCCCCTTCCCGTTCGGGTGGCGCTCAGCCATCGTCGTCACCGGCCTACTAGCTGCCACTGATTTCTTTCCTCCCCCTCCTTATGTGTTTATTGGTATCACCTGTTTGAGTTTGTTGTAATTAGTTGGGATGTATTAGTCAGCCCGTTTCTTTGTGCGGGATTGATTATTGTAACCCTGGTGTTTGTTACGTGTTGAACGTGTTGGTTTATGTTCATGTATAGTGCTGGACTCTTTCGTTCCCCGTGTCTGGGGCATTTTGTTTTGAGCACCCAGTGTTTAGTGGGGTGGCCGTGGTTCACCGTGTGTGCATTAAAGGAGGACTATATTGAACTCTTTGTTTTCCTGCGCCTGAGTTCCCACTCACGACACCCAGTACCTTACAGCACTAATGTGTATCGACCCTGTTTGGGCTAGGGGGCAGCATTTTTACTTTTGGATGAAACCGTTCTATTTTATTTTTAATTTTTAATTTTTTACTTCAGTTTATTTTAGTAAATACTTTCTTGACACTTTTTTTCTTAAAAATGCATTGTTGGTTAAGGGCTTGTAAGCATTTCACTGTTGTTTTCAGCGCATGTGACAAATACATTTGGAGGTTTCTGCATTATGAAGCATTTACATGACAATACATTCCATGGCAGCCATGTTATCAATATTGACAAATATTTTCAGAATTTTAAAACAATGCTATGTACAAAATTCTAAATTCTCAAAATGAATTGTCACTTCCAGATCTGTTTCACCTGTCCATGTGATTGTTTCCACCCCCTCCAGGTGTCACTTATTTTCCCGAGTGTGTTTATCACTGTTTCCTGTCTCTCTGTGCCAGTTCATCTTGTATGTTTAGTCAAGTTAACCAGCGTGTTTTTCCCCGTACTCCTTTTCTATTCTCTTTTGCTACTCTTCCCGGTTTTGACCACTGGACGACTTTCCCACCTGCCTGATCATCCTGCCTGCCCTGACCTTGAATCTGCCTGCCCTTCGGTACCTATTGGACTCTGAACTAGTTTTGACCTTTTGCCTGCACACGACCATTCTCTTGGTCTCTTGCAACACTTTTTGGATTAATGAACATTGTAAGACTCCAACCATCTGCATCTGTGTCTGCATCTGGGTCTCGCCTTGTACCTTGATATGAATGGAATGCTCAAAAACATAAAAATTGTGTCCATTCTAAAAGTTGTCCGAACTCTCTAAATATATGGCTCTGGCTAACACCATCCACACCAATGGAGAGTCCTAACAAGGTACAGTGAACAGTACATCCAAACAGGGAAAGGTGGAACTTTTACATAATTTAAATATACTCACAACGTTCTCAGTAGTACAGGTTGGTCACAGTAGACAGAAATAATTGTTTTACCAAATACTATAATTTAGCCTGAATGTGGGAATTTGGAGGCAGTGTGTGATAATGTGTGCGGCGTGCGTACTGGGCTTCTCAGATATTAATAATTCAGAATAACCCAGGGCAGGGGACATAAGCGCTGTGTGTGTGTGTGTGTGTGTGTGTGTGTGTGTGTGTGTGTGTGTGTGTGTGTGTTCCAGTACGTCGCCATGTGTATAGGTGTGTGTGTGTCACATTCCTACACTCATCACACCATCAAGTGAAGCTCAAGAAAAGAGAAAAATAATAATGACTTAGATAAAACATGTCTGTCTCACAGCTAGGACTCATCTGCTAGCCAGGTCAGGGACCTACTCTATCTATTTATCCACCCTAATGAGTCCCAAATGGCACCCTAGTCGCTTTATAGTTATACAACTGATGTTACTTTCTGGGTTTCTTCATGGTACCCAAACCAAAATACGATTTAATAAAACAGATTGTTATGTATAGACCCATGTCATCATGGAATGCTCTATCTGAAGGCGGAAGAAGCACACACTTTAATAGGCATGGTGCTGGCTAGCGGAGTCGAACACTTGAACAAGAAAAGGAGTGCCAACACACTCTAGGAAGTCAGGTACAATAATTGAATACCATCGTTTCGACAGCCAAGCTGTCTTCATCAGGGTATAATGACAAACACTGCGGGTCACTAGTTTATATAGAGTTTGAAAGGACACACACGTGTTTGTAATCATGGCCGGCTGTGGCTTGATTTCATTGGGCGAATGAATGGATTCCATACGATCATAGATACAGTTTGGCTACATAGGCCTACAAATATTATTTACAATGTATAGTAAAAACACAATAATCACAAGAATGGTTACAGATAAACCTATTTCTGGAATGTGTGGAATGCACTACCACCAGAGGTTACTCAGGCAAAAAGCAAGTTTAGCTTTAAAAAGCAGATACAAAAACAGATACTTTAACTGTAGGAACATGAATATGTATATATGAAGTGTAAATGGTATTTTTGTTGTCTCTTGGTGTCTTTCCTATAAATAACTCATATTTTACTGTTCGGTACATGTATTTGTACGTTTAATGTGGACCCCAGTAGCTAATGGGGATCCTAATGAACTAAACTATAGTGCACTAATTTTGACCAGGGCCCTATGGGTAGTGCACTTTGAAGGGAATAGGGTGTCATTTGGGACACACATGGTGATACAGTAGATTCACACTCTCACCTCAGACGATGGTCCCTCCATTATTTATATTATCTCTCATCACGCATCCATCTTCTTGCTGACACCCCCAAGACATTAACATTATTACATCACCATCCACTGTACTGATAATCGTGGGTGGACACACGCAACTCATCAAATAAAGTACATTCACATTGTAATGTAATTACTTTGAGGAACAAATGGACTGAGTGACTATATGTAACTACTGTATATGCAACTCTACCTACATGTACATAATTACCTCGACACCGGTGCCCCCCACACCTTGATACATTGACTCTGTACCAGTACGCCGTGTACGCCCCCAGTATTGTTATTTACTGCTGCTCTTTAATTATTTGTTATTCTTATCTCTTACTTTTTTCAAAATTGTCTTAATAACTGCATTGTTGATTAAGGGCTTGTAAGTAAGCATTTCATTGCAAGGTAACCTGTTGTATTCACCGCATGTGACACATAACATTTATTTTTATGCAAAATGGTAAACAATTCAACAAGATCTCACGATCCCACTTCAGATTTCAACTTTAGGTGAAGTGAAAGTAGGCTTGCTATGTCGCACCTGCACCTGTTAAACGGAAAGTTAAACTCAAAACTCAACTTGATGGTTAAATTTACGCATTAATTCCAAATTGGTAACGTAGGGGTTAAGGTTTGGGATATGTTTAAAACATAAAAAATAAAAACTAGTGCCTAGCACTGGGATTGAACCTGTGATCCTTAGAGCTCTAGCTCATGGAGAAACAGCTGAAGTAAGTGACTATATGTAGCTACCCAGAAATGCAACTATACTATGTACTGTTTGAATCATAGGTTGTGTATCAGATCGCACCCTATTCCCTATGGAGTGCACTACTTTTGATCAGGGCCCATAGGGCTGAGGTCAAAATTAGTACACTAATTAAGTAATAGAGTGCCATTTGGGACACAGATGAGTCACTTTTCCTCCTCTCGGGTACTTTACTGTATTTAATAGCATGGCTCTATTAATCACGTAGAAGGAAGGTCATCCTATCTCGTTTCCTGGCTTGATGAATTTGCACAGGGGATGAAGGGGATGACAGGACAGGTATAAAAAGCCCCAGCGCAGTGTGAGTCAAATGGGGCTTAGCCCTGGGAAGATGGTGTGTGTGTGTGTGTGTGTGTGTGTGTGTGTGTGTGTGTGTGTGTGTGTGTGTGTGTGTGTGTGTGTGTGTGTGTGTGTGTGTGTGTGTGTGTGTGTGTGTGTGTGTGTGTGTGTGTACGTGTTTAACTATACTTGTATGGACCAGAATTCCCCACAAGAACAGGAAACTAACGAAAATGTGTACAACTGGGGACATTTTGTTTGTCGCCACAAGGTCAAATACTATTTATAGTGGTTTTAGGGTTAAAGTTAGAATCAGTGTTAGGGTTAGAATTAGGTTTAGGTTTAGGGTTAGGAGCTTCGGTTAAATTTAGGGTTAGGTTTAGGTGCTAGAGTTAGGTTTAGGGTTAATGTTAGGTTTCAGGTTAAGATGTAGGGAAAATAGGATGTTGAAAGGGACTGAATTGTGTGTCTCTACAAGGTTAGTTATACAAGACTGTGTGTGTGTGCGTGCGTGCATGAGTGAGTGTGTGTGTGTATGCGTGTGTGTGTGTGAGGAGCCCTGGGAAGATGCTCTCTGTCAGACTCCATTACTCAACCGGGTCTGCAGGACTAGAGGACTGGTGACACGATACCACAGGACCTCCACAGGACTTCTGGTGGTTGACCATAGAAATTGAATGTTAACGCTTTGACGCGTACAATCACGTATTTGTGATCATTGCTGAGTGGTCCCTGCAATGTACAATCTAAAATATGTGATTGGAAAAGTAGCAACAGAACGTATGGCGCAACAAACACTTCTAAACAGCATTGTTGTATGAAAAGCATCTACGTAAACATTTTTTTGTACTGATGGAAAATAAATGTTTTCATAAAATATATTCCTCAATTTTAACCTTTTATTGTAAAAGATAAATGTGAACTTAAGATAAATGTCATCATCCAAGCATCACACGGCGCTGACAAAAACAAAATATAAATTAGCGGCGACCTAACAGCTAGATTTGTTTACAATGTACCACATCTCTGGTGAGCACAAAAGACTAATGTCACAAGAGACTAATGTCACATCTACTCCCGCTCCTACTTTCCGGCTTTCGACGTCGCCAGTTTACTAACCACTGGTCCTGGGAACCATCATCACGCACACCTGGCATTCATCATTACGTGCATCTGTGCTTCATAATTAGGCACACCTGGAGTCCATTAACCTCACTCATTACCTCCCCTTTATCTGGCACTCCCTTAGGTTCTTTCCCCAGGCAGTGTTGTTTTCTGTTGTTCATGTCTAGACGCTACTCCTACATTGTATCGTTTCTTGTTATATTAAACTTACCACCTGCACCTGCTTCTCGACTCCCAGCGTCTGCATTACAGAATATTGCCTCGCAAAATGGAAGCAGCAGGAAATCAGAACATCTCCCAGACCTTCTTTGTCAACACCACGACCAGCTGGCACAACTGGGGTTGGCTATGGAAGAGGTTCTTCGCAGTGTTCAATGTCTTGAACACACTGAAGAGGTGTTGCTTTCAACTGGAGGAGGATAGTCTACCACCAGGCAAGCCAGTACACCAGCCCATTCAGCAACCTTCCCAGGTCAGCGATGCCCATTTGTCCCTCCCAGATGTATATGACAGCACCCCATCTAAATGACATGGTTTCCTACTACAGTGCTCCCTCTACTTTTTCACCAGATGGGAGCTTCTACCACAGAGAGTTCCAAGATTGCCACGGTTATTTCTCTGCTGACTGGTCGGGCGTTAGAATGGGCCACGGCCGTCTGGGAGAGAGGAGAGGAGGCGAGGGATAAATGGAAGACAGCTTTTAGCACGATTGAGGAGAGAGGTCACTACAAGAGTCTGGTCACTACAAGTACTTGGTGATGCCATTTGGCTTAGCCAATGCTCCGTTAGTGATCCAGGCATTTGTCAACGAGGTGTTCCGGGACATGCTCGGACACCAGGTGACCGTGTATATCGATGACATCCTGGTCTACTCGGCTACCTTGGAGGATCACATCGCTCACGTCCGAGTAGTCCTGGAACGCCTGTTTGTCAAAGCTGAGAAGTCCTACCAAATCGGCCTGCGAGGACTGAAGATAAACGTCTACAAGGTAGATGCCAACTTCTACCTCCATTTCATTAGGAACTTCCCCTCCATCGTCGCTCCTCTCTCCTCAAGGGTGGTCTCGTAGATTGGTGTGGAGTCCAGCAGCCAATGAGGCCTTCCGTATACTCAAGGGACATTTCACCTCCGCCCCTCTGCTCAAACACCCAGATCCCACAATATCCTTTTTGTATTTGTATATATTATGGATCCCCATTAACTGCTGCCAAAGCAGCAGCTACTCTTTGCAAATTAAGGCAGTTTATACATCTTTAAAAACATTACAATACATTCACAGATTTCACAACACATTGTGTGCCCTCAGGCCCCTACTCTACCACTACCACATATTTACAATACTAAATCCATGTGCATGTTATTGTGTGTCTGTGCCAATGTTTCTGTTGCTTCACAGTCCCCGCTGTTCCATAAGGTGTTCTTTCTGTTTTTTAAAATCACATTTTACTGCTTGCGTCAGTTACTTGATGTGGAAGAGAGTACCATGTAGTCATGGCTCTATGTAGTACTGTGTGCCTCCCATAGTCTGTTCTGGACCTGGGTACTGTGAAGAGACCTCTTATGACATGTCTTGTGGGGTATGCATGAGTGACCGAGCTGTGTGCCAGTAGTTTAGACAGACAGCTCGGTGCATTCAACATGTCAATACCTCTCGTAAATAAAAGTAGTGATGTAGTCAATCTCTCCTCCAATTTCAGCCAGGAGAGATTGACATGCATATTATTAACATGAACTATCTCTGTAAATCCAAGGGCCAGCCGTGCTGCCCTGTTCTGAACGAATTGCAATTTTCCTTAGTCCATTTTTGTGGCACCTGACCAAATTACTGAACAGTAGTCAAGGTGCGACAAAACTAGATCCTGTAGGACCTGCCCAGTTGATAGTGTTGTTTAGAAGGCAGAGCATCGCTTTCTTATAGACATACTTCTTCCCATCTGTCTTCCCATGACAGTTTACAAACTAATGTTTTCACCTCACAGATCATCTCAACTTGCTCAATTTCCACATTATTTATTACAATATTTAGCTGAGGTTTAGGGTTCAGTGAGTGTTTTGTTCCAAATACAATGCTTTTAGTTATATAAATATTTAGGGCAAACTTATTCCTTGCCAAGCACTCTAAAACTAACTGTAGCTATTTGTTGAGTGTCACAGTCATTTCAGTCACTGTAGTAGCTGACTTCTTTATCATGGCAGCCATGTTTGTTTATGTTTGGCAAAAACTCACTAATCCCAGAATGCCATTCACTATAAGAAGCAAATACTGTAAACAGTCAAAGATGGCTGCGCTCATTGCTTGAAAAATATGAACCTAGTTTAGCCACTTTTCAGCATATTACAAATTGTTGATGTTCTTGTTACAGTGTATACAAGAACTGGAGCACATGACTTGACAAGTCGTTTACCATTTTGGACAAATTACAAAGCAAATAAAATGTTTTTGCCTCACAGATCATCACAATAAATACAAGCCTACTGCCTAGCCTAACCGTGGTGTGAAAGCTAAACATAGATGAAACCATTTTAGGGAGGTTTGTGGTGGGTTCATTTAATTTGTGGGGGGTTTTCAAGTCCATGGGGGTAGAAATTGGGAAGGTATCGTGGGGGGATATGATGCAGGAAATATTACTATGATGGGGGATTTATCAAAAATGGAGGCAAACACAAGAGAAGTTTATATGCCAAAAAAATATAAAACCCCTAGAAAGATGGATCTGAGCTGGCAACCCTGAGGTACCAAAGTTACAATATGATGCCGAATTCAAAATAACTGGGAACTGGGAAATTTCCGACTTCAGTGCATTCAAGACAATTGGGAACTCGGGGGAAAAAACGAGCTTCGACTGGGAAAAATTGTTTGGATCAGGCATCCAAATCGGAATTCTAACCCGGGAACTCTGGCCTCTTTCTTGAACTATGACTTTCCGACCTGAAGATCATTGACGTCATGATTTTACCTCGTATTTTTCTGAATTCACAGTTATCTTGAAAGCACCGTAAGTCAGTCGAGTGAACTATCCTTTGTTATAACATCTTTGGTCTGACAGAATGCATTGTATGATGTCAACAAACATGGTGCCACACATAGCCGGCAAATAGCTTAGCATTAGCTCATCATAATCAGTACAAAATAAAATCAGAAAAATGTAAACACGTGTCCATTACAATCTATGCAAGAATCGGAATGCATGATTTGTCACCAGTACCCGAAAACGTGAATAAAACAGTAAATACATTATGATCCATAAATACATATGGTGTGCTACAGCAGAAACGACAACACGATATACAGAAAATAAGCCACTTACTTTGTTAGGAATGCACACATGTCCAAAGAAAAGAACCACGAAGGCAATGCGGGCGCCAGCCAGAAAATGTGCCTGGGTGAAAACATTGGTGCAAGGCATTTTCTGACTAGAGATGTGCAATGTCTTCATACTTGATCTGGGGAAAAAGCTAGGGAAGTGCTTGGGCTCTCTTTGAAGAGAAAAGCTTCTCCGCTCAGTGAACAACTTAAATTGTTCACAACAATGAAATCTGAATTAACGAGGAGGTGGAACACACCTCAATTCAAACTGTTGTTAGAAAATAAAACTTTGAAATTGACAAGTTGAAACATAGCCTTTAGAAAATTAGCAGGAAGCGTTCCTTGGTTTGAGGGCAGTGCGAGTAACTGTCCTGATGCGTAACAAATCACATTTTGGAACAGTGAGAGCATTCTGACATCATGCGCTCTGAGAAAACTCACGCAGGGGCGATGGTTAGATATATTTGGAACTCACACATGAAAAGGTTCATTCTAATTCTGTGGGTGTGACATCATCAAGACTGTGATCTCATATCCTCTGGGTCCTTCTGCTCTAACTTAATGCCTTGTTAAACCAGCCAGGTCTCTCAAAATCCAAGGCAAAATAGTGCTCACCGGCCTCTAGGGGCAACGGTAAGCGCCATTACCATCAAGTAGGCTTGCGGTTTGCTAGGGAGTTATGGATGGGGACAGCGGATGAGTGTAAGCTGTGAGCTCCGGTTCCGAGGGTCGTGTGTTGAGTGCTAGGCACTTGTTTTGGGTTTGTATTAACCCTATCCCAAACCTTAACCCTTCATTTAACTATTCAGAATGAATGCCTAAACCTTACCACCGAGCCGCTTCTGTAACAGTAACCACACCCCAAACTTTGAAATTGGACATATGGGGAAACTTCAACATTTGGAGAAATGTGGGTAACCTTTGGAATCTGAAGTGAAATTGGTAAAACCATGAGATCTTGTAGTGATGAACATGGGGGGACGCTGATGGCACACACAAATTGCACACACACACAGACACACACATGTGCACACACACCTCACTCCACTACCTCGTTCCTTTTCTCCACAGTAGTGTGACTTCCTGCTCCTAGCAGGACATTTCAATTAGGAGATCAGAACACACAGAAAGCAGGCTAATGACCCCCCTTTATTATTATAATGTCATGCAAGAGGAAAGAAGCTGACTGACTCTCTAGTTTTATGTTCCTTTACTTTCCTTTTATTGCTTTCTATCTCACCAGTGTAAGAGCATCTTTTGCAATACTCCACCATCATTATGGTAATGCAAGGCAAGGGGCAAGAAGCAGACTTGCAGTGTTCTATTCTGTCCTTTCACTTTCCTTTTTTATTTTCTTCTTTCCATCTCACCGGTCTTGAAGCATCTATTGGAACACTCCACCTTTCACCCTCAAGGGCAAGAAAGGAGAAAGAAGATGGGAGGGGAAGATTTATTTTTCTCAGGCAGGCAACAGCTCTATGTCACCCCACCTGTTATTTTGTTCTGTGTCTTGTAGCCATGCTACTGTAGATCTGTGTCCCAAATGACACCTTCTTCCCTACTGTATATAGTGTACTACTTTTGAACAGAGCTCTGGTCAAATGTAGTGCACTATATAAGGATATGGTGCCATTTGGGCTGAAACCTAAGACTGTAAGTAGGACAGAGAATGTGTGGATGTGTGAAGGTAGCTGACAATGTCACAGCACCAATGATTTAGTGAAGCAGACAGCCCTGGAGTTACTGCTGCCTAGCTCTACTCTATCCCTCCCCCTCTCACCTTCCATTTTCTGAACCAACATTTGCACTTGATTATTTACATTTTAATCAAGTAGCAGGCATGGTAAGTTTGTGGGGGGGCTTCTAGCTCTGACTATATTGATAACTTCTTTGTTGAGGAAACGTGTACGTACATCACACCATTGTTGCTATGGATATTTATTTAACCTCTGAAGTGTGCTGCTTGGCCCTAAAGAGGTAAACCAGTACCTGGATGATGTTGGTGAGTCTGAGGGAAAAAACATATTCTCATGAATGTTTGGATGAGAAGACAGTTCAAACACAGGTGGAGCATTTACCCATGATGGCTGACCAAAACACATGAGCTCCAATTTGCTCTATTGATTTGCTGCTGTCTATAGTAAATTGGAACCAAAGTCAGCTCTTAAATCCCCAGAAGAACAATTGTATTCCATTTACCTCAGTCTGGCACTATCTATTGCAGCATAGGGAGAATAAAAGATACACAGAGAAAAGCAGTAGTGCAGTAACTGCTTAAGTAGGCACTAACTTAGAGGGCTGATTCAGTTACAAGATTCTCCTCTGAGGTACTTTAGGTCCTGGAATGGGTGAGGTTTGTCAGTAATCATTTGATTTGTTTATTGAAAATGGTTGTTTCCATTTATGGACCTGTCCCAGTTAACTGTATACCCTCCCTGCACTAAAGAAAAGGGATGGAACAGTGTGTGTGTGTGGTCTAAAATGTGCAAAATCCACCCATGGCCATGCAAAAACGGACTTGCAGTCTGCATAGGGTGCCAAGCATGTACATTGTGAATGATTTCAGGAACCTAGGCGTATGTCGCGCATCACTACTTCACAGGAGAGCAATTAGAAAGTAAACTTTTATTTTTTATCAAAATGCGTTTTTGTGCAGAAATGCCTTCTGGAACATGTGAACTTTCTTGTGCCTTAATAACAAACTTGTATGCCATCTGTAAATGTGAATACAATTGTTAAATTACTAGCCTAGTTGGTTTAGCCATGGAAAAAGTGAGGGAACCTTCCCGCTAGCCATGATTGGCTGAGATAATGATGGGCTGGACATGCCAAGAGATGAGCTCGGATTGGTCTGCCATGTAGCTCGCTTCTGTCTATAACATGAGCTGATTCTTTGTAACACTGCTTTTTTTAACAATATCACATAGCAGAACTGCAAAAGTGTTGCTCTCCACATTCTGGAGGACCGAGATTTGAAATCAATGTAATGCACAGTGGAAATAGAGTATGATATCCAAGGAGATGGCGAAAAATTCTGGCAATTGATTGCAAATATGCAGGTAGAGTTGAAAAGAGAACCATACAGAAGGCTGTTGTATAATACACCTGTCTCCGGATTACATTTTCAAACTAAGGGGCAATCATGGCATCTGTGACAGAGAGGGAGAAGCATCCACTATTTATAAGGGGTAAGATAGTCTAGTTAGCTACATTTTCAATTATTACAAGTTTCTAATTTTGTCAGAAAGTCGTTTTCATTTCAAGTTAAAGCGTAATGGGTTGGCGCCCTCCCTTGGGTTGTGCCGTGGTGGAGATCTTTGTGGGCTATACTCGGCCTTGTCTCATGATGGAAGTTGGTGGTTGAAGATATTCCTCTAGTGGTGTGGGGGCTGTGCTTTGGCAAAGTGGGTGGGGTTATATCCTTCCTGTTTGGCCCTGTCCTGGGGTGTCATCGGATGGGGCCACAGTGTCTCCTGACCCCTCCTGTCTCAGCCTCCAGTATTTATGTTGAAATAGTTTATGTGTCGGGGGGCTAGGGTCAGTTTGTTATATCTGGAGTACTTCTCCTGTCCTATCTGGTGTCCTGTGTGAATTTAAGTATGCTCTCTCTAATTCTCTCTTTCTCTCTTTCTTTCTCTCTCTCGGAGGACCTGAGCCCTAGGACCACGCCTCAGGACTACCGGGCATGATGACTACCGGGCAAACTGCTGCTCCAGTTTCAACTGTTCTGCCTGTGATTGTTATTATATGACCATGCTGGTCATTTATGAACATTTGAACATCTTGGCCATGTTCTGTTATAATCTCCATCCGGCACAGCCAGAAGAGGACTGGCCACCCCACATAGCCTGGTTCCTGTTGAAGGAATTTTAATTCCTCTGTTTTAATTCCCAATCAAAATTAAACACTCTATCAATGCATAAGGGTTTGTAAGACCCTTATTTTATAAGAATGGACAGAGCCCCGGTCTTAAAAGTCAAGTAACAGCCTTTAATCAAGAGAGTACTGGGTTCATACACATTTTACCACAGGTTATAAACTGAAAATGACGTCAGCATTTTCTAAATGTTCCGTCTCTTCTTGACACTGGTAGAAAGGCCCTATAGTTCTCAAGCCTTCCCTCCTCGCCTAGAGCCAAGGTCAGTCAGTGTAGATAAGCATTCTAGACAGTCTGGAGATAGTCCGTCCCTGCCATCTGGAGATAGTTCATTCATTTGTACCAAGGAACAGACCGTCATTGTTCTAAACTCTTGACTACATTATATTCAATACTGGGAGCAAGAGAGAAAATTCATACATGTACAGTAACATAATAGTATTCGGATTAGTCAGTCCTGATTGAAATGTATACATAATTAGTCATCATTGATAAAAATTCCCTTAACAGTTCCTCTCTAGGTTTCTTCCTAGGTTTTGGCCTTTCTAGGGAGTTTTTCCTAGCCACCGTGCTTCTACACCTGCATTGCTTGCTGTTTGGGGTTTTAGGCTGGGTTTCTGGCCAGCACTTTGAGATATCAGCTGATGTACGAAGGGCTATATAAATACATTTGATTTAATTTGATTTAATGTTAGCTAGCTAGCTAATGTCAGCTGACTGGCTCGCTAGCTAATGTTACGTGTATGTGTAGTAATATTATCCGTATCTCAGAGCCATTTGCATTGCTAGTTATAGCCTAATGTTAGCTAGCTATCTAACATTGAACCTGGTAGGTAAGTTACCTGCAGATTAATTTAGGGTAGAAACGTTATGAGTTGTGATTATGGTTAATTGTTTACCTAGCTAGCTACATGCTTAAACAAAATACTCCACTATGCAAGTAACCATTTCAATATAATGTTCATGATGTCACTGCGACAACTGTTGATAGACGTAGGTGGTATATTTGCTCTGGCTATCTACACTGATTTCAGAGCACTCTCATCTGAGTGTGCCAGACCGCAGAATAACTGACAAATTTACAAACCCTCAAAACCGGTGTCAGAAAACGTTGGCAAATTGTTTTTATTAAATTGTTGTCAGCAGCACATTTGCAGTCTGGATAATAAAAAAACAGCCTAATGAGCTCTGCTAGGGTGAGTAAAATGGTCAGAGTGAGCTGTTTTCTCATATGTGTCTGTCAATCCTGCTCCTTGGCCAGAACGTCCAGTGTCCGCTCTGAAGGTTCCAAGAGTGAAACGCTCTGAATTTCCGAACAGACAATCTGAGTTTACGAACGTACAGAGCGCACTCTGGAACTCCAGATTAAATTTACAAACACACCCTATAGTATAAACCAGCCTTTAGTCTGAAATCTTTGGTTGTTTAGGTCATGACCTCACATATGAATCCTTAAAGAGATGGGTGGGACTAAGGATTAAGAGGGTGTGAACAATGCTGAATGGGTGTAGACAAAGCAGAGCTCTCCAGTACGTTTATCAACATTTTTAAGGGCCATTTTCTCAAAAGTGAAAAAGTTTATCAACTTTTAAAGCAGAATTACTTTCCCATTGTTCCTCAACTGTAGTGTATGATATACCGTTTTCTATACTTTTTGCTTGGCAAATAGGAGTGAAAATGGGCAACCATAACGTTGGTGCACACTTCCAATGCATTTCAACATTATTGCCAAATGGCCAGGAATGGATTACTTCAAAGTAGCCACCCTATGCCTTGATTACAGCTTTGCACACTCTTTACATTCTCTCAACCAGATTCACGAGGAATGTTTTTCCAAAAGTCTTGAAGGAGTTCCCACATATGCTGAGCACTTGTTGTCTGCTTTTCCTTCATTCTGTGGTCCAACTTATCCCAAACCATCTCATTTGGGTTGAAGTTGGGTGATTGTCCTTCTTGGTCAAATAGCCTGTACACAGCCTGGAGTGTTTTGAGTCATTGTCTTGTTGAAACACAAATGATAGTCCCACTAAATGCAAACCAGATGGGATGGCGTATCACTGCTGAATGCTGTGGTAGCCATGCTAAGTGTGTATTGAATTCTAATAAATCACTGACCAAATAGTGTTTTCTTCTGTATACCACCCATACCTTGTCACAACACAACTGAGTAGCTCAAACGCATTGATAATGAAAGAAATTCCACAAAATAACTTTCAACAAGTTCCCCTGTTAATTGAAATATGTTCCTGTGACTACTGCCGTGGAAATTCAGTACTGAGAGAGACTTGGTTATTTCTTCAAACAATCATCTTTATTTAATATCGATTAATTATTGCAATAATGAAGCCATCAATCCAACAGTCTTGACTGTCGGACCAAGTGCTTGAATCATACAGAGTATACCGGGTCTTTATATACCAAACCTAAAACTGATTCAACAATGGCTGGCTCCAACCCCCAGGCTAAGTTTCCCAGATGGAAGGATGAGAAAAAACACTGAAATGTTTGTAATATTCCATCAGGCTATCTCTATTTGGAGTCAAACAAACAATCTCATCTATAGAATGCAGGCCCAGTTAGACTGGAGACATATGTCTCACATGCACCACTAATGATAGACCGGAATGTGGCTGTTTGTTTTTTTTATCACTGAGACATCAATCAATTGTCAGCGTCAAGCTATCTCTAGTAAAACCCATGTCTTCAACACCCAGACCAGCTGCAAGAAGCTAGAGTTGACACCATAAAACTTAGCAAGCCAGTCTTACTCTTAGTTAAATATATGATCGTTTACTATTAATATCAAACAAATCAGGTAAGTATGTGATTTTTCTATCACACTACCTCATGAAGCTGGTTGAGAGAATGCCAAGACTGTGCAAAGCTGTCATCAAGGAAGGGTGGCTACTTTGAAGAATCTGAAATATAAAATATTTTTTTATTTGTTTAATACGTTTTTGGTTTACTACATGATTCCATATCTGTTATTTTATATTTGTGATGTCTTCACTATTATTTTACAATGTAGAAAAAGTGAAAATAAAGATAAAAAGGGTGTAGGTGTGTCCAAACTTTTGAACGGTACTGTATATATATTTTTAAATATATTTTAATTCATTATTTTCCACTAATCCTACCACTCCCATAGAAACTGTGTGGGCAGAACTGAAAAAGCATGTGCCAGCAAGGAGGCCTACAAACGTGACTCAGTTACACGAGATATGTCAGGAGGAATGGGCCAAAATTCGCCCAAATTATTGTGGGAAGCTTGTGGAAGGCCACCCAAAATGTCTGACCCACTGGGAATGTGATGAAAGAAATAAAAGCTGAAATAAATAATTCTCTCTACTATTATTCTGACATTTCACATTCTTAAAATAAAGTGGTGATCCTAACTGACCTAAGACAGTGAATCTTTACTAGGATTAAATGTCAGGAATTGTGAAAAACTGAGTTTAAATGTATTTGGCTAAGGTGAATGTAAACTTCCAACTTCAACTGTACATTTTACAGACAGTATATTTTACATGAGTTATGTTGTTATTGGTCCCACCCTTCAGATCCATTCAACCACTCTCATCTATTTCTCAACACCATCCATACTGGATTTCTATATGCCATATATTTTTCTACTGTTCTGTGATGTTCCACAAAAGTTCTGAATCTTTGTATTCTCATAGTTTCTACAGATTGTAAATGAAAGATATGCAACTTTATTTGATAATGCTAGCACACCAACTTAGCTATGATACTACAGATGAAAGGGGAATGCTACTATACAGATGTCAGATCTTAATTTGATCACTCTTGTTGCTGAAAATGTTCCTGTTGCATCTGTAAATGTAATCAGCTCCGTGAGTCCCTGAAAAAAAGCAGTTTTATTTCTCTCCATGCGGAGGCAGTTGAGTCATTGGGTTAAGGGCTCGCTATCAATATAATATTTTCTCTTGCTCACTCAAACACTAGGCCTTCTAGGTCCTAGGTCCTATTACTGCAACATTCAAATGTACAATAATATATCTGAAATACAGTCATACACATCAACAACCTTAATTTGATATAGTTTAATAACACAAGATAAATATTAGTCTCCGCTAGGATACAACACAGAAGTGTCAAGCGTTTTCTAATGTCAAAAGGTTGCTACATTTTTCTTAACTCGAACTGGATTTTTAGCTAGCCAACTCATTTAAATTTGGACAAAGATATTGATAACTTACCCGGAGTTCGCATTTTCAAGCTAGCATTCTGGAACTTCGTCTGCCAACCCAAAACAACATGCCTGTTCTCATGAAAATTGATTGTGTAGGAAACAAATAAATTAATGATGGTACTTGTCTACTACAAATATAGCTATGGCTCTGGCAGCAAAAAGCTGAACGTACACAGCTCGTTGCATAGTAACAGTCAGCTGAATCTATTCTGTAGTTACAGTCCCTGTATTAGCATATAAATTACTTCCAGCAAGAGAAAGTTATGTTTCTCGCTATATGTTTTAGTGATTATATTCTATTTAATTCACAGGCCATTTACAGAACTTGGTGGAAGATATCAGGAGTGGGTACAGAAGGCGGAGGCAGTGGCCAGACACAAGTCGCGCTTCAGAGAAATGGATGAAACTTGAATCAGGTTGGTCACATTTGATGTGGCCCAATGGTCAAAATAATATCTGTCCTGGAATTCACCTAATCACCATTGATAATGTAATCAGTGCTGTGTGTATATACTGTATGTGTTTTTTATGTTGTAAGAAGGTGCTGTTGAATGGGATGGCCAATTTAGAGGACAAAACAAAACTTAACTCACACATACACAAAATAAAACAAAATCCTATTAGGTGGTACATGTATAGGAAGACAGCATATAGTCAAACCTGTTGGATCTCTAGGGGCGCTATTTCATTTTTGGATAAAAAACGTTCCCGTTTTAAGCGCGATATTTTGTCACGAAAAGATGCTCGACTATGCATATTCTTGACAATTTTTGAAAGAAAACACTCTGAAGTTTCAGAATCTGCAAAGATATTGTCTGTAAGTGCCCCAGAACTCATTCTACAGGCGAAACCAAGATGAAACGTCAAACAGGAAATGAGCAGAATTTCTGAAGCTCTGTTTTCTAATGTCTCCTTATATGGCTGTGAATGCGACAGGAATAAGCTTAGACCTTCTGCCGTTTCCCCAAGATGTCGGCAGCATTGTGACGTATTTGTAGGCATATCATTGGAAGATTGACCATAAGAGACTACATTTTCCAAGTGTCCGCCTGGTGTCCTGCGTCGAAATTGGTGCGCAAAGCCAGGTGCAAGTATTTTTCCATTTGATTGAGGGGAGAAATCATGCTTCCAGGAACGATATATCATTGAAGAGATATGTGAAAAACACCTTGAGGATTGATTCTAAACCACGTTTGCCATGTTTTCAGTCGATATTATGGAGTTAATTTGGAAAAAAGTTTGTGTTTTGAGGACTGAATTTTCGGGGTTTTTTTGTAGCCAAATGTGATGTACAAAACGGAGCTATTTCTAATACACAAAGAATCTTTTTGGAAAGAACTGAGCATTTGCTATCTAACAGAGTCTCCTCATTGAAAACATCCGAAGTTCTTCAAAGGTAAATGATTTTATTTTAAGGCTTTTATGTTTTTGTTGAAATGTTGCGTGCTGGATGCTAATGCTAACGCTAAATGCTACGCTAGCTAGCTACTTTTACACAAATGATTGTTTTCCTATGGTTGAGAAGCATATTTTGAAAATCTGAGATGACAGTGTTGTTTACAAAAGGCTAAGCTTGAGAGATGGCATATTTATTTCATTTCATTTGCGATTTTCATGAATAGTTAACGTTGCGTTATGGTAATGAGCTTGAGTCTGTATTCACGATACCGGATCCGGGATGGGGAGATCAGAGAGGTTTTAAGCCAAAAATAAATATTGAGTGGAGTACAGCACAGAGTAGCAGCAGATCGTCAACCCAGTTATGAAGCGGGACTAGACCATTTATCCAGTATCGGCTGCCATATTTTGTAAAACATTGGACTTCTATTGGAGGTATTGTATCGAATCTTTTCCATATGTATTACATTTCCTAAATCCCGTAACCACATTTCAAAGGTAGGTACAGTCTCCAGTTTCCAAAATTGCAATATGAGCCTTTTGGCTAATAGAGTACAAAGAGAGACAGCTTTCCCTTCATGATTATTCCCATCAACTGTGCCAAACAGAGCGGTCAATGGGTCTGGGGCTAGAACTCTATCAAAGGCTCTAGATAAATAATCAAAAATGAGAGACCAGCAAACATGTAACTTAGGACATGTCCAGAATAAGTGGGTCAACGTCCCCTCATCCTGCTTGCACCTCTCACACAGTGGTGAGGTGTCCGGGAATATTTTATGCAGTTTTACTTTTGAGTAATGTAACCTGTGTATCACCTTAAACTGTACAAGGTTGTGTCTGGCATTCACTGAACTGTGGTTTATATTCCTGAGAGCTTCTACCCAGTCCTCATCTGAGATTTCTGAGCCAAGTTCTTGTTCCCAAGCCCTTTTAATGGTGTCTGTGGATACCTCTATGTGGGCTTGTAGCACATCATACAGTCTAGAGACCGACCCTTTTGAATGGGGTTTGACAAGGATCAAGCTATCTAATGTAGGACTATTTGGCTTCATGCCATACTGTGGGATATGTGTCCATCATCCAATGCGGGGTAGAAAGCATGATTCAGGCAAATCGGGCTGTCAATGTATACAGTGGGTATGTTAAGAAAATACCTCATCTGTTTCCAGATCCTAAGCGTGTGACAAATGACTGGGTTAGAGTCATAAGTGGATTTTTTCACATATGATGGGCTATTAACAAGTGCAGGGAGTGAGGAACGTTGACAGGAGGCCTGCTCAATCAAAAGCCATGCAGGCATATCCTTCTGTCTCATCGCAGGTAAGATTTCCCTCCAGAAAGACACAATGTTCAGATTAGCAGCCCAATAATACAGTTTAAAGTGAGGAAAGCCAAAGCCCCCCTCTATTTTGTACTTGCATAAATGCTTCTTTGAAATTCTGGCTGCCTTGTTATCCCATAAAAATGGAGTTACTATTGAAGTTTCTTAAAATAGCTTTGTGGTATGAAATTGGGTAGACATTGGAAGAGGTAGAGAAACCTGGGTAGGACAACCATTTTAATAGCGTTTATACGACCAACCAAGGAGATAGGCAGAGTTTTCCAAAAATCTATATTTTGTTTAAGCTGATATATTTTCATGTCCCAATTCGCTTTCAATAGCTGATCAAGGTCTCTTGTCACTACAATGCCAAGGCTTGTGAACTTGTCCATCACTGTTCTAAACGGGGTAGATTGCGGAAATTGCATATCCACAGGCCGTGATATTGGCATCAACTCACTTTTTTTGCCAGTTTATCTTGTAGCCAGAGAAGGAGCCAAATGTGTTTATCAAGTTAAGTAAGGGTGGAATAGAAGTTTTAGTTTTGGACAAAAACAAAAGAACATCGTCTGCATATAGGGACATTTTGTGCTGTGTGTCCTTTATTTTAACAGAAGCTATATCGGCACATGCCTGAATGCAAGTAGCAAGGGGTTCCATGGCTATAGCGAAGAGAGCAGGCGAAATAGGGCACCCCTGTCGGCACCCCTTGCCAACAAGCGGAATGACTGCGACATTTCTTGATTGGTTACCACGGACGCCATTGGGTGTGCATAAATAATTCTCATCCAAATAATAAATTCCTTTCCGAATCCGAAGTGCTCCAGAACTGACATCATATATTTCCACTCAGTCCGGTCAAACGCCTTCTCTGCATCAAGAGCTATTACCACTGCCTCAACCTTATGATCGTGATACATTACGTTGAAAAAACGTCTCAAATTGTAGTGTATATGTCGGCCGGGGTAAAACCTATCTGGTCAGGGTGTATGATGTCAGAAATATATGTTTTCAATCGGTTTGCCAATATCTTTGTCAACACCTTGTTTTTTATGGGGAGTAACGACACGGGCGATAAGACGACATCTCCATGGAATCCCTATCTTTTTTCAAGATCAGTGCTATTGTAGCCTCATACAGTGTTTGCGGAAGTTTGGCATTTTCTTTGGATTGTTTAAACATTCGCAACATAAGTGGAGCTAGACTGGCACAGTACTTCTTATAGAATTCTATTACATATCCATCGGGGCCAGGGGCCTTGCTGTTTGGAAATTGTGCTATCGCTGTGTTAATTTCCTCCAAAGTTATCCCTGCATCAAATGCAGAAGCTGCCCCCCTGTCTAGTTTAGGAAGTTCACATTCAGCGAGAAAGCGTTCCATAGTTTGTGGATCAGTAGCATCGCATTTTGATTGGTAAACTGCGCAAAGCATTTATTAATATCCTGCGGATCTGTTACTATTTTACCCTTCTTGTCTTTTATTTTGTGAATAGCTCTAGATGCCTGTACATGCCTTAGCTGTCTTGCTAATAATTTATGTGGTTTGTCACCCAGTTCAAAATAACTTTGTTGCGTTCTAGCAAGTAAAGAGTCCACCGTTTCGAAAGGATGGTATTGTATTCATATTTTAACTTTGTGATCTTCTCAAGGACTGTATACGAGGAATTCGTCCTAAAAACGTTCTCCTGTTCCCCTAACTCTCTTTCAATTTCTCTTAGCCTAGTATTGGCGCGTTTCTTCCTTTCTGATGTATAAGATATAATGTAACCTCTAATCACAGCCTTTAGAGATTCCCAAAGGGTGGAGTCGTCAACATCCCCCGTGTCGTTAGTTCCGAGGGAAAAAGGCAATCTGCTCCTTCAAATACTGACAAAAAGCCTCATCTTTCAGCAGGTATGCGTCTAAGCGCCACGGTCGTCGACCTGTCGACATATTGTTGAGTTTCAGCACCATGGACACAGGAGAGTGGTCCGTAATTAGAATAGGGTGATAGGTAACCGACACAGCCGCTGAGATTAGTTTGGAGTCCAACAAAAAATAGTCAATTCTGGAATATGATTTATGAACTGATGAAGAGAAAGAGTAATCCCTGTCTGTTGGGTGCGTCAGTCTCCAAATATCGACAATGTTAAGGTTTGTCATCAATGTATTTAGACTGACACTGGCATTTGATTGTTGACGTGACCTTGATAGCTGTTTATCTAAAAGAGGATCTAACGTACAGTTAAAGTCCCCTCCAACAATAACACTTGTATCCGAGATATTTGGTATGTCCTTAAATACCCTTTGAAAAAAGAATGGATCATCGAAGTTGGGTCCATATAAATGGACCAAGGTTACTGGTTTTGAATTCAGTATACCATCCACAATAATATACCGACCATTAGGATCTGAAATCGAGGATGAGTAAACAAACGAAATGTTTTTCCTTATCAGGATTGCTACCCCTCTCGGTTTTGCATCAAAGTTAGACTGGTATATACAGTGCCTTGCGAAAGTATTCGGCCCCCTTGAACTTTGCAACCTTTTGCCACATTTCAGGCTTCAAACATAAAGATATAAAACTTATTTTTTTTGTGAAGAATCAACAACAAGTGGGACACAATCATGAAGTGGAACGACATTTATTGGATATTTCAAACTTTTTTAACAAATCAAAAACTGAAAAATTGGGCGTGCAAAATTATTCAGCCCCCTTAAGTTAATACTTTGTAGCGCCACCTTTTGCTGCGATTACAGCTGTAAGTCGCTTGGGGTATGTCTCTATCAGTTTTGCACATCGAGAGACTGACATTTTTTCCCATTCCTCCTTGCAAAACAGCTCGAGCTCGGTGAGGTTGGATGGAGAGCATTTGTGAACAGCAGTTTTCAGTTCTTTCCAGATTCTCGATTGGATTCAGGTCTGGACTTTGACTTGGCCATTCTAACACCTGGATATGTTTATTTTTGAACCATTCCATGGTAGATTTTGCTTTATGTTTTGGATCATTGTCTTGTTGGAAGACAAATCTCCGTCCCAGTCTCAGGTCTTTTGCAGACTCCATCAGGTTTTCTTCCAGAATGGTCCTGTATTTGGCTCCATCCATCTTCCCATCAATTTTAACCATCTTCCCTGTCCCTGCTGAAGAAAAGCAGGCCCAAACCATGATTCTGCCACCACCATGTTTGACAGTGGGGATGGTGTGTTCAGGGTGATGAGCTGTGTTGCTTTTACGCCAAACATAACGTTTTGCATTGTTGCCAAAAAGTTCAATTTTGGTTTCATCTGACCAGAGCACCTTCTTCCACATGTTTGGTGTGTCTCCCAGGTGGCTTGTGGCAAACTTTAAACAACACTTTTTATGGATATCTTTAAGAAATGGCTTTCTTCTTGCCACTCTTCCATAAAGGCCAGATTTGTGCAATATACGACTGATTGTTGTCCTATGGACAGAGTCTCCCACCTCAGCTGTAGATCTCTGCAGTTCATCCAGAGTGATCATGGGCCTCTTGGCTGCATCTCTGATCAGTCTTCTCCTTGTATGAGCTGAAAGTTTAGAGAGACGGCCAGGTCTTGGTAGATTTGCAGTGGTCTGATACTCCTTCCATTTCAATATTATCGCTTGCACAGTGCTCCTTGGGATGTTTAAAGCTTGGGAAATCTTTTTGTATCCAAATCCGGCTTTAAACTTCTTCACAACAGTATCTCGGACCTGCCTGGTGTGTTCCTTGTTCTTCATGATGCTCTCTGCGCTTTTAACGGACCTCTGAGACTATCACAGTGCAGGTGCATTTATACGGAGACTTGATTACACACAGGTGGATTGTATTTATCATCATTAGTCATTTAGGTCAACATTGGATCATTCAGAGATCCTCACTGAACTTCTGGAGAGAGTTTGCTGCACTGAAAGTAAAGGGGCTGAATAATTTTGCACGCCCAATTTTCCAGTTTTTGATTTGTTAAAAAGGTTTGAAATATCCAATAAATGTCGTTCCACTTCATGATTGTGTCCCACTTGTTGTTGATTCTTCATAAAAAAAATACAGTTTTATATCTTTATGTTTGAAGCCTGAAATGTGGCAAAAGGTCGCAAAGTTCAAGGGGGCCGAATACTTTCGCAAGGCACTGTATGACCGATCCAGCCGACTCGTAGCTTGGCCTGAGCGGAGTGTTTAATGAGTTTCTTGAAGAAACACTATGTCAGCACCCAGTGATTTAAGATGAGAGAACCTTAGCTCGTTTCACCACATGCCCTAAGCCGTTACAGTTCCAGCTGACTATCTTTATTCCACCTGGTCTACTCTGTGCTCTGTCACTATGTGGCATTTCTTATTTTAGAGCAAATTGTTGCTGTCATACAAAACTCAGAAGAAAAACGTCCTGCCGTGCGGGAGCTTGTCATGCCACCTGTACTAATAATAAACATAAAACATAAACATAAAACACATACCCCATCCCCCCTCCCGTCCCTTTACTGAGTGACTTCCCCAAACGAAGCACTCCTTAGCTAACACACAAACTTTAGGGTGTTTAGGCATACAGCTTGAACTAACTCGTCGTCTATAGATGCTCCGCATATACGCTAATATTAAATAACACTTAACACTTAACTCTCACGTTAGGGGGTGAGTGGCGCTAAAACATGATGTGCCAAATAATGCTATATTAGCCACAACATCTCACCAATCATAAGTCCCAAATTCTGATCTTCTAATCGAAAAGACATAGTCCGGAAATCCAAACACATTCCTGGCCTGTATTTGGTCATTTAGCCGGCTGACACAGCCGTTCTGTATCCTCAGCCAGGGAGCTTGCTTGTCAAGAACAGATCGGCCTCTTTTGGGTTGTCAAACGTACGTGTTGATCCTTCGACTGTCACCTTAAACCGGGCTGGGAAGAGGAATCCATATCGGATGTTGGCCGCCCTGCATTTGTTGCGTACCTCATCAAACTCTTTCTGTTGGTTCCTCACCTCCAAGGTAAGATCTGGATAGAAAGACACCCTGGCTCCGTTGAAGTTAAGGGGGAACTTTTGACTAGCCAGCTTGACGATGAGATCCCTGGTCTGGGGATAGTGCAGCCGTACAATGAATGGCCTTGGTGGCCCGCCCTTGGCCGGATTCGTTGCCTGAGATCTGCGCGGTCGATCAGGATGGCCGTTTTGAAGTGTTTGCTCCCCAGCAGGGCCGGTATCAGCTCCGAGACAAATTCAGTGGGTTTCCCTTTCTCAGTGTCCTCCTGGATGCCACATATTCGGATGTTCTGGCGTCTTGAATGCGACTCAAGCATTTCCAGTCGGGCTTTCAGGGTTTTGTTGTCATTTTTGAACGTTGCGCACTGTTTCTCTATGTCCTTGTAGCCTGGCCTCGTGATCGACTGTCGTCTGCTCAACCTCATGCACCCTTCTCTGAGTTGCCTTCACAGTTTCGGCCAAAGTCCCAATACTCTTTGAGATATCAGCCAACCTTGTGTCCACCTTCTTGCTTAATGAGTTTATGGCAGCCAGTATGTCACTGCGTAGGCTCTGTGGGGGACTCTTGGAAGCTAGCCTCTTCAGCTAACTCCTCGTGGGTTGGCGACGTTGAGATTGGTTCGTTGTCTATCTCATTCAAATTATCTTGTTTAGCGCTCCCTTTTCTGGTGCCTTTTCCCTTTGTCATATTTGTTTGAAGATATAGGTCGTGAGAGGTTAAGATAAATACTAATTTGTTTCAAAATGGAGCGGAGCTCTAGCAAAGCATGTCTACTCCATAGCACGCTCTCTAGCGCCCCCAAGAAGGTGCCCCTTTCCACTGTGCCAATGGACTCCTCCCGGGCCCGAGTGAGTAATGCTAACGAGTCAGTGCCACGTTGGCACGTGTCCCTTGGGAATTAGTTGTGAATCAAGATCATTGATTGGCTATGTTCAACTGTGTATTTACTGTTGGCTTCCATGACTGTATGGTGACAGTCTTTCTCGCTCTCCCTCCCTCTGTGACATAGGAGGTGGGTCTGATATAGAAGCTGAAGTCAGGCTCTTTCATGACCAGTATCTGTGACAAGATGGGCCTGGAGCTGATCTACACTGACATGCCCATCAGGCACGGCAAACACCTTCAGAAGGGGCAAAATGTGATTACTAATAATAAGTGTTTAGTAATATCACCCTTTCAATACATGTGTCTGTCACGCCCTGACCTTAGTTATCTTTGTTTTCTTTATTATTTTTGTTAGGTCAGGGTGGTATGTGTGTTTTAGTCTTGTCCAGGGTTTTTTGTATATCTATAGGGTTTTGGTATTGTCTATGCAAATGTAGGTCTATGGTGGCCTGAATTGGTTCCCAATCAGAGACAGCTGTTTAGCGTTGTCTCTGATTGGGGATCCTATTTAGGTTGCCATTTTCCATTTTGGTTTTGTGGGTTATTGTCTATGTGTAGTTGCATGTCAGCACTCGTTATTATTAGCGTCACGTTTGTTTTGTTAGTTTGTTAGTTCTTTTGGTGTTCTTCGTTAAAATAAAATAAATCACGCTGCGCCTTGGTCTCATCTCTCATCGTTACGACGAACGTGACAGGATAACCCACCATAACAGGACCAAGCAGCGTGAAAAGGAGGAGCAGACATTATGGACTTGGGAAGAGATTTTGGACGGAAAAGGATCCTGTACATGGGAGGAAATACTAGATGGAGCAGGACCCTGGACGCAGCCTAGGGAGTATCGCCGTTCAAAGGAGGACAAATACTGGAGAATAGAGGAACGGCAATGATATGAGGGTACACGGCTTGCACGGAAGCCCGAGAGGCAGCCCCAATAAATGGGGCGGGCACACGAGGAGATTGGCTGAGTCAGGTAGGAGACCTGAGCCAACTCCTTGTGCTTACCGTGGGGAGCGTGTAACTGGTCAGGCACCGTGTTATGCAGAGATGCGTGTTCTGGATCTCCAATTTGTCTCCACGGTCCAGTGTATCCTGTGCCTCCTCCCCATACTCGCCCTGAGGTGTGTGTCACCAGCCCGGTACCACCAGTTCCGGCACCACGCGCCAGGCCTCCAGGGCGCCTCCAGGGTCCAGTAGGCCCTGTTCCTCTTCCCAGCACTCGCCCTGAGGTGCGTGTCCCCAGCCCGGTACCACCAGTGCCGGCACCACACACCAGGCCTACAGTGCGCCTCGGCAGTCCAGCACACCCTGTTCCTCCTCCCTGCACTCGCCCTGAGGTGTGTGTCATCAGCCCGGTACCACCAGTGCCAGCACCACGCACCAGGCCTACAGTGCACCTCGGCAGTCCAGCACGCCCTATTCCTCCTCCCCACACTCTCCCTGAGGTGCGTGTCACCAGCCCGGTACCACCAGTGCCGGCACCACGCACCAGGCCTACAGTGACCCTCGGCAGTCCAGAGCGTCCGGCGACAGTACCCAGTCTAGAGCGTCCGGCGACATTACACAGTCCAGAGCGTCCGTCAACAGTTCACAGACCGGAACCTCCAAAGACTGGCCACAGTCCGGAACCTCCAATTATGGGCCACAGTCCGGCGCCTCCAATGACGGGCCGTAGTCCGGAGCCTCCAGCGACGGTCCCCAGCCCGCGGTCTCCTGTGACAGTCCCCAGTCCGGGGTCTCCAGCGAAGGTCCCCAGTCCGGGGTCTCCAGAAACAGTTCCCAGTCCAGAACATCCGACGATGATCTGTGCTACAAGAGCAAACTCAGAGTAAAGAAGGGGGGCGGAGTCCAGAACCAGACCCCCCCACCGAGGTTAGATGCCCACCCAGACCCTCCCATATAGGTTTAGGTTTGCGGCCAGCAGTCCGCACCTTTGGGGGGGTTTTCTGTCACGCCCTGACCTTAGTTATCTTTGTTTTCTTTATTATTTTGGTTAGGTTAGGGTGTGACGAGGGTGGAATGTGTTTTTTTGTCTTGTCTAAGGTTTTTTGTATATCTATGGAGGTTTGGGATTGTCATGGTAGGTCTATGGTGGCCTGAATTGGTTCCCAATCGTTGTCTCTGATCGTTGTTTATCGTTGTCTCTGATTGGGGATCCTATTTAGGTTGCATTTTCCATTTTGGTTTTGTGGGTTATTGTCTATGTGTAGTTGCATGTCAGCACTCGTTATTATTAGCTTCACGTTCGTTTTGTTAGTTTGTTTAGTGTTCTTCGTTAAATAAAAGAAGACTGTATTCAAATCACGCTGCGCCTTGGTCTCATCGTTACGACGAACGTGACAGTGTCACTCATCAACTCTTCCTAATTTTTCTACAGATGGAGGACAGAAAATACTCTTTTGAAATAAAGTCCTCTGAATGAAAGACAGGTTGATACTGATATCTGAATCGGGATAGACCTTGCACTCAGCATTAAACGTATACCTTATTTTTTTGAAATACCTTTTATCGTTGAATCAAATGGTACTATAAAAAGGGGGGGCTGTGTATTCTTCAAACATGTCAGTGAACTCTGTCGTGGAATAATCAGAATTTGTTGGTAACATATGTAAGATGTTTTATATTCATCATATGTTTGTAAGTTACTTCTCATCAAGAATGTTATTTTTGTATAATACTGTGGCAGGGTTGCAGTATCTGTTCTATGTCAAGACTAAGTTGCATGGGCCGCAGAGAGGGGAGAGGTCAAAGTATCATCATGTGTAAACATATCTTTTGCTCCATTGTGTGTGTGCCAGTTCAATCCCTACTTTTCCCATCGGGGATGGCAGTGTCTGGAATCATTCTATCCTCTCCGTGAGTTTGTCCAGGATTGGTTGTATTTAGAGTTGGTTGTATCTAAATGACAATTTGATATATGCCTGTTGATATGGAGGATTGGTTTATGGTTCTATGGTTTGAGTAAGGAGACAAAGCTGAACGATTTATTATGTCTATGCTGTCTGACTATGTGTGTTCTTTGCTATTAAAGGATGGCAGTTGCAATGCAGAAGGGGCTCTCAGAGAATTCATGGTTAGACACTTTGATTTGATTTGAATTGCCTGAGAGTCACAGGATTGTGATAGAGCTGATATAATTAAAGATGGATTTTGATAACTAACTCTGACTTGTGTGTGGTTTGCTCCCATGATTTGGTAAATAGAGGAAATTTCCACGACAACTCCTATCCTATATTCGACATCATGCAGGAAGGTACAATATTTGCACATTGTTACATTAACTTCTTATGGCTGCAGGGGCAGTATTGCCCTCCTGTCTCAGCCTCCAGTATTTATGCTGCAGTAGTTTATGTGTCGGGGGGCTAGGGTCAGTTTGTTATATCTGGAGTACTTCTCCTGTCCTGTGTGAATCTAAGTGTGCATTCTCTAATTCTCTCCTTCTCTCTTTCTCTCTCTCTCGGAGGACCTGAGCCCTAGGACCATGCCCCAGGACTACCTGACATGATGACACCTTGCTGTCCCCAGTCCACCTGGCCATGCTGCTGCTCCAGTTTCAACTGTTCTGCCTTATTAGTATTCAACCATGCTGGTCATTTATGAACATTTGAACATCTTGGCCATGTTCTGTTATAATCTCCACCCGGCACAGCCAGAAGAGGACTGGCCACCCCACATAGCCTGGTTCCTCTCTAGGTTTCTTCCTAGGTTTTGGCCTTTCTAGGGAGTTTATCCTAGCCACTGTGCTTCTACACCTGCATTGCTTGCTGTTTGGGGTTTTAGGCTGGGTTTCTGTACAGCACATTGAGATTTCAGCTGATGTACGAAGGGCTATATAAATACATTTGATTTGATTTTGATTTATTGGTTAGCTTGGATGAAAGGTGCCCAGAGGTGCCCAGAGTAAACGGCCTGCTCCTCAGTCATAGTTGCTAATATATGCATATTATTATTAGTATTGGATAGAACACACTCTGAAGTTTCTAAAACTGTTTAAATTATGTCTGTGAGTATAACAGAACTCATATGGCAGGCAAAAACCTGAGAAAAAATCCAAACAGGAAGTGGGAAATCTGAGGTTGTTCGATTTTCAACCCAGCCCCTATTGAATACACAGTGGGATATTGGTTGTGTTGCACTTCCTAAAGCTTCCACTAGATGTTAAACCGTCTTTAGAAACTTGAATGAGGCTTCTATTGTGATGTGGGGCCGGATGAGAGCTCTTTGAGTCAGTGGTCTGGCAGAGAGCCAGGTCTTGGTCATGCGCATTTCACATGATAGTGACCTGCATTCCATTGCTATTCTACAGACAATGGAATTCTCCGGTTGGAACGTTATTGAAGATTTATGATAACAACATCCTAAAGATTGATTCTATACTTAGTTTGAAATGTTTCTAAGACCTTTAACCTGTAGTGACGCCCAGCCCGTGAACGGGACCGTTATCATCATTTGACATTAATTAGCATAATGCAACGGACATAAATCTTCCTAGAAAATATTCCTATTCATGAAAATCACAAGTGAAATATATTGGAACACAGCTTAGCCTTTTGTTAATCACCCTGTCATCTCAGATGTTCAAAATATGCTTTACAGCCAACGCTAGACAAGCATTTGTGTAAGTTTATCATAGCCTAGCATTATGCCTTGCTAGCAGCAGGCAAACTTGTCACGGAAATCAGAAAAGCAATCAAATTAAATAGTTTACCTTTGATGAACTTCGGATGTTTTCACTCACGAGACTCCCAGGTAGACAGCCAAAGTTCATTTTTTCCCCAAATATTTTTTTTGTAGGCGAAATAGCTCAGTTTGTTCTTCACGTTTGGCTGAGAAATCGCCCGGAAATTGCGGTCACCACAACGCTGGAAAATATTCCAAATTAGCTCCATAATATCGACAGAAACATGGCAAACGTTGTTTAGAATCCATCCTCAAGGTGTTTTTCTAATATCTATTTGATAATATATCAGTCGGGACAATTCGTTTTTCACTCTGACCAATTGGAGTAATGGCTACCTCTGTATTTTACGCGAGAATCTCTCTCGGAGCCACCATGTGACCACTTGCGCAATGTGGCTGCCTACGGCTATTCTTCAACAGAAATGCGTAAAACTACATCACAATACTGTAGACACCTTGGGGAATACGTAGAAAGTATAAGCTCGTTGATGGTACATTCACAGCTGAATAGGGAGTCATTGGAACGCAGCGCTTTCAAAACCTGGGGCACTTTCGGGTTGGATTTTTCTCAGGCTTTCGCCTGCAACATCAGTTCTGATATACTCACAGACAATATCTTTACAGTTTTGGAAACGTTAGAGTGTTTTCTATCCAAAGCTGTCAATTCTATGCATATTCTAGCATCTTTTCCTGACAAAATATCCCGTTTAAACGGGAATGTTTTTTTCCAAAAATGAAAATACTGCCCCCTAACACCAAGAAGTTTTAAAGATTGATGGGACAAAACTAGGACAGCTGACTCAAGACCAGGCATTCGATTCACAGTTTTTACCATTTCCATGGCAACATGTCTTTACATTACATGATGAAACTTTGAAACTAAGTTGCAGGCTACTTTCATAGTAAGGTGTTGAAGAACAAGTGTCTTATGAAACACATTCCAGACACTGGCTCTTCCCATTTTGTTATCTTGCCATAACTGGTTTGACAGAGAAAATATCAGCTACATAGGCTATCCAGCTGCAGCTATACCCAAATTATGCTTGATAGCTGCTGTCAGCTTGGCTAGACACAAGGTCGGCACCAGATTATGCGTACACATAGAACTGAATTAGCTGATGGGGTCAGATGAGGATTCAGTCAGGAGGGGAGAAGTCCTCAACTTCAAAACTTTGTTCACTCCATAGCAAAGTTCACTCCATAGTTTACCTCGCTGCACTCACTACTGCCCTTGTTTGTTATGATTGAATAGCAAATACACACCCAAGAAACACCCACATCAAACCACACCCCCAAGACAACTCCTGTTTGGCTACAGTCATTGCCGCTAGCATTTCATAATGATCAAGCGTTAAAACGAGGCCAAATCAGGAAGTTAAGTTGCTCTTTAAAATGTCCTCAACAGTTGATGTCAGGAATGCCTGGGTCCTGTTCATTAGGGCACACAAAGGAAAACATTTTAAAACAGTATACAACGTATGTTTCATTTTGGACAAGTCCAGTTAGTCCTTCCCAGTTTCAGTCGGTTTTCTTCCTTTTGGTTCCTAATGAACATAACCATGTGTCTGTCTTTACATAGTTTCAGACACGGTTTGTTATCGATCTAAGTTAACATTCATCTGCGTCATTAAGTATCTTTATTCTGAAGGTGTTTTCTGCAATGACTGCAGCAGTAATTCACTGACTAAGAACAGTCGATTAAGAACACTACAATAGAAACACTGTCTGGAAACAAAGAAAGAAAGAAAATAAATAAGTATCTTGCACATCTCCCTGAGAAATAAGTCAAGATTGAGATCTGAAGGTTTGTCGAGCCACAAATCACCCTATCTTTAACTTTTCTAATTCCCTCATTTGACTGACTCACACTCCCACTCACATTCGCAAGAGGCAAAGCCACCCCTTGAGGTTTTAGTTATGGGGGATGTTTTTAGAGTTGTTTGTGATCACAGTGGCATACTGAAAGTGCTGTGAGTGCCTGTCTGATCATAAGGCATCTGTGGCAACTGAATTGAGCATAGGCAGGGGGAGAAACAAGTGGGGGAGAGGAAGAGAGGGAGGAATGAGAGATGGAAGAGTAGAGAGGATGTAGAGGTTTAATTAGCCATCAGATGACTTTGACACCTTCTGTGATCTCCAGTGAGAAGGAGATCATTGGTAGAATGGCTCAGCACTGCTACAACTAGATAGCATGGAGATATGGGAACACATTACAGCTACTGCTAGACAACATGGAGATGTGGGCTCTAAGCCCTGCTACTGCTAGACAATCTTGAGATATGGGATCTAAGCCCTGCTAATGCTAGACAACATGGAGATATGGGATCTAAGGGATCTCTGGGATCTATTTTAATTATGAGATTTTGGTTGTTTTGAATTTGGTGCCCTGCACTTTCACTAGCTGTTGGCGGTATGGGACGCTACCATCCCGAATATCCCAGAGAGGTTAAACACACAATTAAATATAAACTTCTTAATGCAACCGATGTGTCAGATTTCAAAAAAGTTTTACAGTAAAAGCAATTATGTGCGCATAGCCACAGAAAAACATACAGCCATTTTCCAACCAAGGAGAGGTGTCACAAAACTCAGAAATAGCGTTGTAAATATTCACTTACCTTTGATCTTCATCGGAATGCACTCCCAGGAATCCCAGTTCCAAAATAAGTGTTTGATTTGTTCGATAAAGTTAATAATTTATGTCCAAATAGCTCCTTTTGTTTGGTGAACAAATCCAAACTCGCTTGCAAGTCCAGCCGAAAGGTCGGCCGAAAAGTCCAAAAAGTTATATTACAACATGTCAAACGAAGTATAGATTCAATCGTTAGGATGTTTTTATCATAAATCTTCAATAATGTTCCAACCGGAGAATTCCTTTGTCTGTAGAAAAGCAAGCTAACTTTCACATGACCGTGCATCAGGAGCTCGTGGCAATCTGCCAGACACCTGGCTCAATCCCCTCTCATTCGGCCCCACTTTACAATAGAAGCATCAAACACGGTTCCAAAAACTGTTGACATCTAGTGTAAGCCTTAGGAAGTGCAACCTGACCAATATCCCACTGTATCTTCAATAGGCTATGAGTTGAAAACCTACAAGCCTCAAATTTCCCACTTCCTCGTTGGATTTTTCTCAGGTTTTCGCCTGCCATATGAGTTCTGTTATACTCACAGACATCATTCAAACAGTTTTTTAGAAATTTCAGTGTGTTTTCTATCCAAATATACTAATTATATGCATATTCTAGCTTTTAAGGCTGAGTAGCAGGCAGTTTACTCTGGGCACCTTATTCATCCAAGCGTCTCAATACTGCCTCCCAGTCACCAAGAAGTTGACACTTGTATCTTTCATCAATGTTTATGATGATCATTTCTGTAATTTGATGTGGTTCTCTGCACTTTCATCAGATGTTTGTTTGAGACAATACATTTCTGAACATAACGCATCAATTTCAAATGAGGTTATTGGACATAAAGATTAACTTTATCGAACAAAACACACATTTATTGTCTAACATGGAGTCTTGGGAGTGCCATCCGGTGAAGTTCATCAAAGGTTAGTGATTAATTTTAATGCTATTTCTGTCTTTTGTGACACCTCTCCTTCTTTGGAAAATGGCTGTATGTTTTTCTGTGGCTAGGCCCTGACCTAACATAATCGAAAGTTGTACTTTCACCGTAAAGCCTTTTTGAAATCAGACACTGTGGCTGGATTAACAAGAAGATTATCTTTAAAATGGTGTGTAATACTATGTAATAATATAATATAAATATAATATAAAATATCATATAATATAAAAATAATAATTTGTTTGAGGAATTTTAACTATTAGATTTTATTTTTTATTATTATTTTATTTGGATTTCATGTAATGGACATACACAAAATAGTCCAAATTGGAAATGAAAAAAAAACTTGTTTAAAAAAATTTAAAAAAAATAAATAACTGAAAAGTTCTGCGTGCATATGTATTCACCCCTTTGCTATGAAGTCCCAAAATAGTTCTGGTGCAACCAATTACCTTCAGAAGTCACATAATTAGTTAAATAAAGTCCACCTGTCTGCATTCTAAGTGTCACATGATCTGTCACATGATATCAGTATATACAGTGGGGAGAACAAGTATTTGACACACTTCCGAAGTTTTCCTACTTACAAAGCATGTAGAGGTCTGTAATTGTTATCATAGGTACACTTCAACTGTGAGAGAAGGAATCTAAAACAAATATCCAGAAAATCATATTGAATGATTTTTAAGTAATTCATTTGCATTTTATTGCATGACATAAGTATTTGGTCACCTACCAACCAGTAAGAATTCCAGCTCTCACAGACCTGTTAGTTTTTCTTTAAGAATCCCTCCTGTTCTCCACTCATTCATTACCTGTATTAAGTTGTTATGGCTGCAAGCCCGATATTGGGATAAGTGTCATCAACAACCGCCGAATAGCATAGCGCTACATACAATAAATATTACTATAAATATTTATATTTATGAAATCACAAGTGCAATATAGGAAAACACAGTTTAGCCTTTTGTTAATCCACCTATTGTGTCAGATTTTGAAATTATGCTTTACAGCGTAAGCAATCCAAGCATTTGTGTAAGTTTATCGATCACACAATGAAACATTAAGTACACTTAGCATCAGGTAGCTCGGTCACAAAAATCAGAAAAGCAATCAAATTAATCGTTTTACCTTTGATGATCTTCGGATGTTTTCACTCACGAGATCTCCCAGCTACACAACAAATGTTCCTTTTGTTCCATAAAGATTATTTTTAGATCCAAAATACCTCAGTTTGTTTGTCGCGTTATGTTCAGAAATCCACAGGAAAGAGCGGTCACGACAACGCAGACAAATTCCAAATAGGTTCCATAATGTCCACAGAAACATGTCAAACGTTTTTTATAATCAATCCTCAGGTTGTTTTTAAAATATATAATCGATAGAATATCAACCGCAAATGTCTATCACCGTAGGAGACGGCAAAGCAATACCTGTCCAAACTCTGTTGCGCGAGCAAAACTCATGTGACCACTTGACCACTCATTTTTCAAAATAAAAGCCTGAAACTATGTCTGAAGACTGACACCTTGAGGAAGCGATAGGAAAAGTAATCTGGTTCATATCCCTTTAAATGGAATAAAGGGAGGCTATGGAACATGCAGTTTTCAAAATAGAAGCCACTTCCTGCTTTGATTTTCCTCAGGGTTTTGCCTGCAATACAAGTTCTGTTATACTCACAGACAATGTTTTGACAGTTTTGGAAACTTTAGAGTGTTTTCTATCCAATACTAATAATAATATGCATATATTAGCAACTGAGACTGAGGAGCTGGCCGTTTACAATGGGCAACTTTTCATCCAAGCTACTCAATACTGCCCCTGCAGCCATAAACAGTTAACTGCACCTGTTTGAACTCGTATAAAACCTGTATAAAAGACACCTGTCCACACACTCAATCAAAAAGACTCCAACCTCTCCACAAAGGCCAAAACCAGAGAGCTGTGTAAGGACATCAGGGTTAAATTGTAGACCTGCACAAGAATGGGATGGGCTACAGGACAAGAGGCAAGCACCTTGGTGAGAAGGCAACAACTGTTGGCGCAATTATTAGAAAATGGAAGAAGTTCAAGATGACGATCAATCACCCTCGGTCTGTGGCTCCATGCAAGATCTCACCTCGTGGGGCATCAATGATCATGAGGAAGGTGAGGGATCAGCCCAGAACTACACGGCAGGACTTGGTTGATGACCTGAAGAGAGCTGGGACACAGTCTCAAAGAAAACCATTAGTAACACACTATGCCGTCATGGATTAAAATCCTGCAGTGCACGCAAGGTCCCCCTGCTCAAGCCAGCGCATGTCCAGGCCCATCTGAAGTTTGCCAATGACCATCTGGATGATCCAGAGGAGGAATGGGAGAAGGTCATGTGGTCTGATGAGACAAAAATAGAGCACCATTAAAAACATGATTCATTTTTTTTTTTAAGAATATGGCACCCCAACAAACCTGCCAAGAGATGGCCGCCCACAAAAACTCACAGACCAGACAAGGAGGCCATTAATCAGAGAGTCAACAAAGAGACCGTAGCTAACCCTGAAGGAGCTGCAGAGCTCAACAGTGGAGATTGGAGTATCTGTAGGACCACTTTAAGACATACAGTCCACAGAGCTAGGCTTTACGGAATAGTGGCTAGACAAAAGCCATTGCTTGTTTTGTTATAATCTCCACCCGGCACAGCCAGAAGAGGACTGGCCACCCCACATAGCCTGGTTCCTCTCTAGGTTTCTTCCTAGGTTTTGGCCTTTCTAGGGAGTTTTTCCTAGCCACCGTGCTTCTACACCTGCATTGCTTGCTGTTTGGGGTTTTAGGCTGGGTTTCTGTACAGCACTTTGAGATATCAGCTGATGTACGAAGGGCTATATAAATAAATTTGATTTGATTTTGATTTGATTTGATTTGATTGCTTAATAAGAAAATAAGTAAACATGTTTGTTGTTAGCCAAAAGGCATTGTCGGAGACTCAAACATATGGAAGAAGCTACTGTGGTCAGATGAGACAAAAATTGAGCTTTTGGCCACCAATAATATCATATGTCTGGCACAAACCCAACACCTCTCATCACCCCGAGAACACCATGCCCACAGTGAAGCATGGTGGTGTCAGCATCATGCTGTGGGGATGTTTTTTATTGGCAGGGGCTGGGAAACTGGTCAGAATTGAAGGAATGATGGATTGCACTAAATACAGGGAAATTCTTGAGGGAAACCTGTTTCAGTCTTCCAGAGATTTGTTACTGGGATGGAGGTTCACCTTCCAGCAGGACAATGACCCTAAGCATACTGCTAAAGCAACACTCGAGTGGTTTAAGGAAAAACCTTTAAATGTCTTGGAATGGCCTAGTCAAAGCCCAGACCGCAATCCAATTGAGAATATGTGGTATGACTTAAGATCGCTGTACACCAGCGGAACCCATCCAACTTGAAGGCGCTGGAACAGTTTTGCCTTGAAGAATGGGCAAAGTCCTCAGTGGCTAGATGTGCTAAGCTTATAGAGACATACCCTAGAGACTTGCAGCTGAATTAAGAACATTTACATATTTAGACGAGCAATGTCAGAGGGCATAGACTAAAATACATTTGTATAGAATAGAATACATTATATACATACAGTATGAGATGAGTAATGCAAAATATGTAAACATTATTAAAGTGAGCAGTGTTCCATCATTAAAGTGGCCAGTGATTTCAAGTCCATGCACAGTGCTAGTGATGGCAAAACAAGTCAGTCTGTCAATACTGACCAATTCAAACACAATCTTTCATTAACTTGTATTTTAATAGAAGCGAGTAGCACGTAGCAACACCAATACCAAAATTGATTTCATAATTCAGTCAACAGAAAAGGCTAATGCTCCCAGTCAGAAAAAAACACTGCCTCATACAATAAGCCTCAGTAAATGACCAGGTGATGTGTTCTCAGTGGTCAATGTATTGCAACAATGATTATTGGATGAACCGGCTACTTGATGCATGTGTCACTTTTAACACAACACCATCACTGTGTGGCAGTGAAGAAATGGCATTATAGGGATTTAGCTTGGACCTAATGAGAAAAAGTCATCAATGGTACAAACGTTCTGTCTTTATCAACAGCTTGTGTTCCAAATGTGTCCCTTTTACATACAGTACATTTTTGTATGGACCCATAGGGCTTTGGTCAAAAGTAGTGCACTATCTAGGGAATAGGGTGCCTTTTGGGACACAGCAACAGTGTACAGGCTATGTTGGGAAAGTTCTCTGATGAAAGAGCATTATGGCATCCAGAGAATAACAGAACATTTCCCACTCCCAGATGAGAGAAAGAGAAAAGAGAAAGGATCAAACAGCATTGCATGAGAAGTGCCACTGGTTAGAGAACAGACTATTGTCCAAATAGAGGGGCCTGGCCCAGTTTCACGCGCACACACACACACACACACACATTACTTCTTTACGCCACGGAAATATAGGAGGAGTTACCCCTCCATCAGATATGTTACAGAATATTCCTCCCAGCTAGAAAGAGAGAGCGCTTGAACCCAGACCTGGAGAGAGACTGACGTCTCAAAAACTCAGACCTGGCCGCCAGCCAATAGCAATGGAAACCAGAGCTAAACAAATAACACGGACAGTAGAGGACAGGAGAGACGAGAAGGAGAAGAGGAAGAAAGAGAGGCAAGTTCTTCAAGAAAACAAATAGTGAAACAAACTTGAGAGGATTGTGGAGGAGGAAAGATCCATGGTGTCTGTAGGACCAGACTGGTGCTGTTGTGTCGGTTCTGTAGTCTGCTATTGTAATACAGCTATGCTGGGTCTACAGTGATGGCTGGGGCAGCCGGGGGACAGACTTGACATGGTCTGTCAGTTCAATATAAATGAGAGGTTTAATGAAGTTGGGTTTAATGAAGTTGAAGCTGAGGACTTTATCAAGCCAGGTTTGATAAGAACAGAGTGAAGGGAGGGATTGGTGATGGGCACGAATTAAGGGGTCAACACAATTACAATCAGAGCCACGTTCAGTCTCTGAGTTCTAATAAAGGCTGGTCCAGGGTGATTTGGGCTGAATAAGGTTCAAATTGTAAAACAAAGGATTTATTTGATTGGTTTTTCTTTTTTGTTTTTTTTTATCTGGTGAACTGGGGGCTGGGGAGGCTAATAAAAACACTGTCACAGGCTGAGAAAAGGGTTGACTTCTCAGAATAAATGGTGAACATATGGACAGATTTTAGATGGAGGAGACAAAGAATGACAAAGAATTCAACTGCCTCCAGAGTATCTGGTTAGAGGAATAGTTCTTAAATGCATGGTTCATTAGTTAGTGTGTGTTTGTGTTTGTGTGTGTGTGTGCACAAGCTTGCGCGTACATACACACTTATATGTGCATCTATGCATAAGTGTGCGTGCATACTGTGTGTGTGAGAGAGATCGTGTGAGAGATTTGAGTGAGAGTGCTTTTCAGTGCTATTAACAGCAGCTCTCATCATTTCTTAATCTCTCTTAGTCTAATTATTTTCAGACTGGATTATTCTGCTGAGTGAATGAAGGCCTACTGATTTACCTTCAGAAAGTCTCATCAGGAGTTCCTCAAATTTCCACCGGATGACGCACACATATGCCGTACACACACAAGAAAAGTTGCACCTTAATGACCAGGCAGTGTGTTTGCTTTCTGGGCCTTACAGTCCCCCCTTCAGTCTACTTATATGACCGTAATCCAGACAATTTTACCCATAGTGCTGTTAGTAAATACATTCCACATCCTTTCCACGGTTGGACCGATCAACTGACTCACCGACCAAACTCACCGACCAAACGATCTTTCAGACCTCTCCAGTGGATAGCTCTTCTCATTAACTTCCCCTCATCTCTCATTCCCCTGTCTGTACTAGCCCAGTGCAAGACACGTTTGATTGTATGAAGTTCAAGTGTGTTTATTTGCCATATACACATGATGTCTGTGGAATACAAAGTGCAACAAAATGCTTACTTGCCGGTTCACCTCTCAACAATGCAACAACAATAGGAATGTAATAATAAATAGGAGTCCAGTAGCAGCCGAATGTGTCTGGTGCGATGTTTGTGTGTGGTGTGTGTGTGGGAGTGTGTTTGTGTGTGTGTTTGAGCCTTTGTGTGAGCATGTGTGTGAGTGAGTGAATGTGTGGTAAGGTGCAGGGAGTCTGTTGGTGTGCAAAGAAACTGTTGGTGTGTCGTCGGTCAGACCCGTATGTGACTATAGCTGGGCAAGGGAAATAGCTGTGTAAGGGAAATAGTGTAAGGAAAATATACTGTGGTCAGGGGGATTGAAAGTATACATATCTACAAACTAAAATACATGTTGATGTGTGTGTTCAGAGTGATCATGAGTAATAATTAATAGAATAACCCCTTTTGAGTTCACACTGAAATGAGCTGAATTAAGAGCTAATATAACACTCTACCCTTGCAATCCACCGTTGCACACAACCACCTGATTGAAAAAAATATGCTCTGAATTGTACGAATTCAGTTCCCTTTGCTTCCTCCTAAGTGAGTTGGTCTGCTGAAACCAGCTGCGGTTTTGTGGCCCTGCAGTGGAGTGGAGAGTTGTGGTTCTGTAGTTCCACTATCTACTTTTCCACTTTTACTCAGTTCCCTCTCTAATCCTCCGTCATGAATCATTCTGATCTACCATGAGAAAATCTCAAATGCATACTCCTCGCGTGCTCTCTCCTTGTCTCTTTCTCAAAACCCATTGGATAAGAAAGCCAGAGGTCCCTCCCCTCTGACTCCTCCAATGGGTTTTGAGAAGGAGACGAGGAGAGCGCACGCGAGGTGTGACGTCCTGATCCCCCATCATGTCATGATCTAATGGGGCCTCAAACACTTCATCATTAACATTATATTACAGCATTCAGGGAAAGGTCAGAGGAAAATCTCTCTACCCCCTCCCCCCGCCCCCTCTCTTTTCTTTGGGGAACGCATTTAAATGCATGTGTCCCATCCCCATCTATAGCGGATGGACGGACAGTCAGCTCAATACTAATAAAACCATAATTTACCGGGCCAGGCTGATTCAGACTGATTGATAGCTCTCTCAAGGCCCTATTGATCAGGACTACTCTCCTCTTGTCTACAGAGCCATGGTTATTTTGTTAGTCAAGCCACTTCCTTCCCACAGGCAACTCACATCAACGTTCCCATGCTGAATCTCATTGGTAAATCAGTCATTGCTATGTAGGAAGGAACAGTTTGTGTCCTGTTACGTAAGGGCCTTTTTTCCATTAGCTCCCCTCTTCAATGTAAGCCCAATGTATTATATTCTGAATCTATAATACACAACAAAAGGGTGAAGGTGGGAGGGGGCGACTTTAGCAGGTATTCTGTTCTTTATCCTTCATAATATATGACGTGCAGAAACAGGATAGGAGAAGCTAGGTCTGCACTTTGATTCCTCTCCAGGCCCCTCGAACCATCCCACCTTGATGTAATGGGGCTGCATTCCAAATGGCAACCTATTCCCTATATAGTAGGGCTGTGACGATACCAGTAACACAAGATTTTTTCCCATGGCCAAAAATAAATAACAAGAAGCAGACCAAACTCTTTGGTCCTTTAAATAACTCCTGTATGTAAAAGCTTGGACAATAAATATATTTGACTCTGGATTTCAAATCAATGATTTTTCTTTCCAACATTAGGGCTGCTTATCTAAAGAAGTTAAATTGTACAGCAAGTACAGTACAGCAAGAATGTGTCCCAATTCTATATATAGGGTGCCATTTGGGATGCATACTTGCTGTACTGTAGCTCATCTATGATGCAGAAGGCATCTGAATCCTTCCATTACCAGATAGATGATGGCACCGTGCTTCCCAGTGGACTAGACTGCTCTTGACCAGTAAGTGAAGCCCCTCATAGCCTTCAAAGGAATAGAGGGCTTGATCTCCTACTAATTTGTTTTCTCGTCTTGTATTACAAACCTCAGCAATGTTCAATGAAAGGGACGTGTTATGTAGGTTACCAATGCTTTGTACAGGGTGCATTTGGTATATGAAGATGCAATATGGTCTTCCATTATGAATGCAATGCAATGTGTTATGGGTCAAGTTCAGTGAGTACCTCCAAAATTTGATATTTTTCAAAATGTTTTCTTTCTCCCATTTTGTACCTACTCAACATGACCCAGCTTACAGAGTGTGGGGTATACCCTACCGATTACCCACAATGTATCATTCAGGTAGTTTGAATAGAATAGGCCAGTGTAGATGTTTCTTCCCCCAAATTATATTTACAGAATTGAAAGAAAGACGAATGTTTCCAAAAGTCTTTAATGTGGTCATGAGAAAGAAATGTTTTACCTAAAACATTTTTGTTCTGACTCCAGGGACACTGCATTCTCTGCTGAGACACGCAGAAACTAAAGAACGTGAAAGTTAGAAATATAAATATATTTATTTCAATAACTGCAATCAAAACATTTGGAGAGGGGGATAGAGAAACCAAAGGGCAACAACGATCAAAGTCGCATCCTAAGGCTGTAAATTCCACCACATGAATTTACATGAGCAGCGTATCCAATAGTGTTGCCTATGTTAAATACTGCAGTTTAAAATAGTATTATAAGAATTGTACATAAAGTCTAGCACAGAGCAAGAGGTTTAGGAATACTGTATATACACTACCGTTCACACGTTTGGCGTCACTTAGAAATGTCCTTATTTTTGAAAGAACATCTCAATTTTTTGTCCATTAAAATAACATCAAATTGATCAGAAATACAGTGTAGACATTGTTAATGTAGTAAATGACTATTGTAGCTGGACTTTTTAGAGGGACACACTATTGTAGCAGATTTCTAATGGAATATCAAGCCCATTATCAGCAATCATCACTCCTTATGCAATTACGTTAACACAGCTGAAAACCTTTGTTCTGATTAAAGAAGCAATAAAACTGGCCAGACACAAATTACTTTCTTCTGAAACTCATCAGTCTTTTCTTGTTCGGAGAAATGAAGGCCGTTCCATGCGAGAAATAGCCAAGAAACTGAAGATTTCGTTCAACGCTGTGTACTACTCCCCTTCACAGAACAGATCAAATTGGCCCTAACCAGAATAGAAAGAGTGATTTGTGCCCCGGTGCACAACTGAGCAAGAGGACAAGTAAACTAGAGTGTAAATTTTGAAAAACAGATGCCTCACAAGTCCTCAACTGGCAGCCTTATTAAATAGTACCTGCAAAACACCAATCTCAACATCAACATCACTCTTCTCCAATTAAGTGTCCTCCTGGTTGCCTTTGGTTTCACATTATTATTGTAAGAATATATAGCACATTCGTCTTAGTCACAAAAAATTCAGGGGCGTTGTGGCTGTTTTTATGCGTGTGTTTCGCATCTTTAATCCTTCCCCTGTTTCTCCTCTGAAAGTGCTTTGAGGATCAAACCTGTGTTTGCAAAGGGGAATATTCCTTCCCCAAAGAAAGGGGAAAGAGGGGAAGAGGGCATGGCAGCTTGGGTTGGGTGTGTGATAGGAATCACATAGACTTGGCATATTGAGAGCTGTCAGTCAAAGCCTTCCTGGAGAGGTTTTAAGAGATTCAGATGTAAAGAAAGACAAAGGCAACGGACCAATCAGAGGTCCCTGTGCCGCTCCCAGATGGTAGCATTACACACCTCCCCGGACCATAGATAATGGCGGAGGTGCATTTTACGGGAATACGGATCTGGCTGCACATGCAGATGAGCGAGAGAGGAAAAGGGCGAGAGAGAAAGAAAGAGAAAAAATCTGAGAAAGAGAGCAGTGGATGCCATTTGTGTTTCCTTGAACTGTTATATCCGTCCGACACATATCAAAGTATATGTTGAACTGTTATACCCGTGGGTTTATTCCACAGACATGCACCCACTTGTCTTTGGTGTGTGTTCTGTTCTGTTGGCCAGGATTTATGCATAAACTTCAAAATCCTTGCATTAACATGGCATTTGGAGTATGTTGATTAAGGCACATCCCGCAGCATAATAAAATGATTCCATGTCCCTACCAGAGTTTGGAATTTCATGGTATTAATCGTTTTAATGTCCTTCTGTCCTTCATCTAACAAATCAAATCAAATTGTATTTGTCACATGCACCGAATACAACAGGTGTACACCTTACAGTGAAATGTTTACTTACAAGCCCTTAACCAACAATGCAGTTTTAAGAAAAATACCCTAAAAAATGTAAGTAACAAATAATTAAAGAGCAGCAGTAAAATAACAATAGCGAGGCTACACACAGGGGGTACCGGTACAGTGTCAATATGCGGGGACACCGGTTAGTCGAGGTGATTGAGGTAATATGTACATCTAGGTAGACTTATTAAAGTGACTATGCATAGACAATAACAGAGAGTAGCAGCAGCGTAAAGGTTGCGGGGGGCAATGCATATAGTCTGGGTAGCCATTTGATTAGATGTTCAGGAGTCTTATGGCTTGGGGGTAGAAGCTGTTTAGAAGCCTCTTGGACCTCAACTTGGTGCTCCGGTACCGCTTACCATGTGGTAGCAGAGAGAACAGTCTATGACTAGGGTGGCGGGAGTCTGACAATTTTTAGGGCCTTCCTCTGACACCACCAGGTATAGAGATCCTGAATGGCTGGAAGCTTGGCCCCAGTGATGTACTGGCCCGTACGCAGTACCCTCTGTAGTGCCTTGTGGTCGGAGGCCACAAGTTTCCATACCAGGCAGTGGTGTAACCCATCAGGATGCTCTCGATGGTGCAGCTGTAGAACATTTTGAGGAACTGAGGACCCATGCCAAATTTTTTCAGTCTCCTGAGGGGGAATAGGTTTTGTCATGCCCTCTTCACGACTGTTTTGGTGTGCTTAGAACATGTTAGTTTGTTAGTAATGTGGATGCCAAGGAACTTGAAGCTCTTAACCTGCTCTACTAAAGCCCCGTAATGAGAATGGTGGTGTGCTCGGTCCTTCTTTTCCTGTAGTCCACAAACATGATTCATGTTTGTGGACACATTTCTCCTTTTGAGACATTAATATACTGTAGATGATTTCCACTTGCACCCAGGTAGCCCGATAACAAAAGCAAATAGTCTTCATTGCAATATAAAAATAACTCTGTAATCAGAGATCGGGGAAGCAAATTGGTGAGGGCCCAAAAAGATGACACTTTTTTTTGTTGCACTGACACATGCAAAAAATCCCTGCTGGGGGAAATGCAGATTTGAACTAATTAAACAACAAATCATATGATCTACATGCTCAGTCTGTGTGTGTAAAATAAAAAGTGGTTTTAATGTGAACCTAACTCACAGCTAAAAAAATGTAAAGAAAGCAACCCAATGTTATTTGTTGCCTAGACTTTACTGAAAATGACACTCAAGTATTGAGAAAAAACAATACTTGAGTTGCAGTTAGGCATGACAGCCTTTATAATTGAATGCTTGTGACCACACGCACATCTAAATATTGCACTTGGGAAAAACACTTCTAAAGTAGAAATAGAATGAAACAAACAGGCATTCTATTTTTTGCTCTATTTATAGTGGCCATTATAGTAGACATTGATTGTGTGTGCTAAAATAACGTTCACCAAGTAAAACATGTAATAATCCCTCCTCACTCACACACAAGTGTTAATGTCAAGTTCAACACAACAAAAGCAATATCTTTGGTCTACACTCCAGGTTATTACATTGTACACTTTCTGCCTGTGGACATCTGTTCTACAATGTGCCAGCAGCAGAGTATGAGATGCTTTGTTGACATATATATGATCTCTTTCAGGCAGAGTACACCTAGTATACCCATTTTTATGCACTGCATTGAAAAAGTGAGAAAGAGGGAAAGTGTGCTGTGTTCCTTTCACTTCTACAAGTTTCTCTGGCTAACTTAGCTAACAGAGAATTCGATCCAGCTAGCAAGATAACGTTACTTAAAATGCTAACAATACTTGTTCCACCACACTTTCTCCCTCACCTCAAACTTTCCAAATGCCAGTATGCTTCATCACCTTCTCACCCCCGTCTCCGTGGTCAGGCTTCTCACTTACCTCTTCATTATCGTTCAGGGGACGCGCTGCTGTAAATGGAAAACTGCCTTTCTACTCTCTGTTGTCTTTCCAGAGCACGTGTTGATGCTGTAACTAGCAAATTGGTTGTCTCTTCTCTCTTCAGTCGCGTGCTGCATTCTACTGTTATGATTGGCTGAGCCTTGGATACAGTCAGTATTGTTCCAAACGTGCATCACTCGTTCACTTACAGTCTGATCCAATGCCCCCCCCCTCCCTCGCAAACTTCTTGGATATAGCCAGTATTGTTCCAAACGTGCATCACTCAATCACTTACAACCACTTACAACCAGTCTGATCCAAAGCTCCCCCCAAAACTTTTCTCATCGGATCTACACAAATCACGTAGGTCACCTATTTTGGATTCAAAACGGTGAATTTCGCCAAAAGGTGACTCATTTGTATCCCTGCAGAGATGTGCTTTCCTGAGCAACAACCCAGTTAAATGGCTGTCCTTTTCGCGGTGGTATTCTACAAGAGTGCCTGTTAACCCTGACGACATTTGAAAAACAGTGTAAAGATCTGTTTTACTGTGTCCCTCAGCCTTAAGATACTAATATGGATCCACTTACTGGTGATGTTGCATATCTAAGTAGTTAGTAGCGTGTCCCTCTGGAGAACCTATGGGCCCTGGTCAAAAGTAGTGCACTATATGAGAAGTATGGTGCCATTTTGGACGCATCCCATGTATCTAAGTGGTTAGTATCAATGTCCTCTGGAGAACCTATGGTCCCTGGTCAAAAGTAGTGCACAATATGGGAAATATGGTGCCATTTGGGACACATCCCATGTATCTGAGTTGTTGGGAGCATGGTCTTCTGGATAACCTATGAGCCCTGGTCAAAAGTAGTGCACTGTAGGAGAAATATGGTGCCATTTTGGATACATCCCATGTATCTGAGTTGTTGGTAGTGTGGTCCTCTGGGGCTTTCTGGGCACAGGAAACTCTTTTAGCTGTGAAAGGGTCAGGATGGAGAGCCACAATACCAGTCAAACGTTTGGACACACCTTCTCATTCAAGGGTTTTTCTTTATTTTTGCTAGT